>NW_008616802.1:0-4250 GCF_000691845.1 Merops nubicus | reverse complement strand
TAGGGAAAGTGAGCTTTCTGATCCTTCCTTCCTCTGTACTGAAGCTTCTGAAGAAGGATTACATATGGATTTCATCACCATTTAATGTAACTTGGTTTTAAATCTTTTGCTCTCACTTAATTCTTGTGGAACTTTTCAACACACACAGAAAAAAAAAAAAAAAAAAAAAAAAGAAAATGATTATGATTTCCAAACCAAATCCTGTGAAGAATTAGACAGAAGATTGAACTGGTAGAAGGATTTATTTATTTATTTGTATGTGTGCTGTCATTGAAACACCGTGATAGTTAGACTGTAATTAAAAATTCTATTTGACTGATGCATAAAGAAGAATTTTTCAAACATTTTCTACATTTTAGAACCCAAACACCCACTTTAAAAGAACGAGGTCTAGGGCATATAGCACAGCAGGTGTGGACACACGATCTAACAAGGCTTAGTTATGACAGGTGAACAAATTACCACTATGCAGCTGAGCTCCCACAGCTGGACAGTGGTGCTTCCTGGCTTACTCCAATAACCACACAGCATATATTAGATGAAGTAAAATGTGTTTCTCTAATGGTGGGGAAAACACTAAGAGCCATTTACTACCACCTAGATGCTAGGCAGCGATTTCTTACAATGACTCAATCATTCTTGATTGTATGCCAAAATGGTACATATAATCCCTTCTAGGAGCCTGGATGATGAGTGGTAACTTTCCAACTTTCCATGGCTTGATTGTATTTCATCATGTGTAACTTAAGATCCATTCTCAGGAATAACACAGTCATTTGTGCCCACATTGCCAGAAGAGGCTTGTGTGGGCTTTTCAAAAACATTTAGAAAATTAGAAACTTATATTCTATTGAAAACAGTGGAATATTTACACATGATGCAATACTTGTCCAAATGTATACCTGCCAAATTGCTTCTCCTTGTAACTTGTCACTTGTCACATCAACATATTTCAAGATGCATGACAAGATGGTTTACAACCTTAGGGTGTTTCTGTTTGTAAATTATTTTACACTGGTTTTGCAATGAGTGCTCAATCTGATTAATTTGTGTTCAGCAACTTGCAAAGTTTTCTATTTCTGTACTCTTGGTGAAAATCTTTCAGTCTAATATCGCATTGTATAAAACATTATATACTATGTACTTTCCATTTCTTTCTTTTTTCCTACCATTTTTATGATAAAATCTTTCAGTAAAGCAGGAAGGACAAACAGAAGTATGTAGTAGCTGTTTCCACATGAATGTCAGTGTTTTTCTTCTTGGTCTTTGTTGTAAGATGATTTGTTAACTCTTTGCCAATATTCTCTCCATATATATAAAGAGCTTTGTGGTATTCATTTTGGCCTTTTCGTTCAGCTGGATTTCTCCTGACTGTCTTTAGTGTAGACTTCAACATACAAAGTGGATCCCTAGCTTCTTCTTATGGTTTTAGGAGACAAATAGGCATTGAAATAACATGGGTTATTTTACCCTAAACTACACATCTGAAAAAGGACACCTGATATGGGACACCTAATTTGTGCCCTTAAACGCCTAATTCTTTCCACTGACCAAAGGGTGGAAAGTCTGTGTCTGAGCTGGTGACTAGCTCAGACACAGATTTATCCAGAGCAGGGACCCAAAACTGATATGAAGTGATCCAATGCTTTTCCAGGTTTTTCCAAGGATCTTGTTGATGAAAGGAAGTGGAAACTACGCAATTTGTCACTGCTGCCAGATCTCTACCATTCCAAGCTTCATCCCACCTGCATTTAGCAAACAAACATTGCTGATCAGCATGACAATAAAGAATTAAACACAAGTGCAGTGTCACCATCCCAGCCTCCACAGCTATGAAAATATCCTGTTGTTATAAGTATCCAGTTAAAATGATTTGCCACTAGAATGTTAAATAGAGGTTATCTAATACTTTATTTTGGGGGTGGGGGAGGGTTTGCTAACCTCCATCACATACTAATATTGAACGAGCTGCATTTCAATCTTGTTGGCCAATAAAACATTGATTACACAGCTGATGCCACAGTACAAAAATTATATCTCTCTGAAAAAGCTTGTGAAAATTTCACACAACAAAGAAAATGTACTGAGCATAGACATATTACACAATGTGTTACACAAAACCATCATAGCATGGAGTGCATAATTTCCAAATATTCATTTCTATGGTACTTCTAAGAGGTTTGTAAGTCATCTGTTTAGCCTGAAGAAATACCTCCTGAGTGTTACAAAGCCAGGAAAAAAACTACAGCTCAGAATTCATAGGCTTTTCATTAACACTCCTGAACATTTTAAAGGCCAGCTAAATTTCAGTCCTGATGGAGCTTGTGGAAAGCTCCACAGTTCCAAATTCTAGTTTCTTCTGCACAATGTGTTCTTTCAAGCCTGGTCCATTAACCCTTGGTGAAGGCATATTTCATAGTGCTTCTGATGCACTCATGCATTGCCACTTCAGAAATTCCTCTCTGAGAGGAAGAGAGTAACTCTGCATGTTCTTAACAGTGCTTTTACTTGGTTCATATTTGGAAAGACCGACAAATATTTTTCCATTTTCTGGCAGTGGAAGATTGTTAGAAAACTATACAGACATACTGGAGTTCGTGGAAACTGTGTTCCTAAGTGTTCCTCTGATAATCCCCTCTCTATTCCTTAGCTGGCCATGCCCAAGAAAATACAGTTTTGTTTTGTTTTTTTTCCCAAGGAATTCCATTTCAAAACTCACACAAAGATATTTCTCCCTGAAGTTTTTAGCTGTTTTTGCAAAGAAACTTAATGAACTTTCTTTTTGGCCAAGGCCTTCAAAACAAATCCCACCTTCCTTCCCTTCATTGACATTTGAATGCTATTTTAACAGTCAGAAGGAAAAAAGGAACAGAGCTAAAGAGAATGAAAGGACCAGAAGAGGAAATGTGGGATCAGATTCTCTAGTTCTTTTCATGCTTTACTCCAGAAATCATCAGCAAGATTGTCTGATTGCTTCCAATCTCATTTAATAGCCAGATAAAGACGTTTCTTAAAGAGGCCAGTAACATTCAGTGGTTCTGAGCACAAAAGGGCATTCAGGGATTTTGTTTCTCAGTCCAAGGAAAGTGTTCAGAATCCTTTTTGATAAGATCATTCTGTAGCTTTAATTTCTCATTAGAGAGGTTTTCAAAAAGTCTAAAGTCAGATTTTCATTCAGTTGCATCTTGTGAATACAAGTTATTGTGCCCTTAAAGTGTTTGTTAATTTAATAGAATATGTGGCATAGATGTGTGTGTTCTCTTGATCCAGTTTAGATAAGTGTGCATACCCTCTTTGGTGGGATGTGTTTTACTGTCCTCTCTCTCAGATGGGGAAGCTAATTAATTGTCTAGCCATTGGATGAACAGGTACTGACCACTTTTCCAGTATTATGGGCATGTTTCTGACTTGATAATAAGCTATGGACTGCAAAGACACAAGCTACAGAGGGGATGGTTTTCCCACTCTAGCTCTGGGGTTTTGCTGCAGAAGAGAAAAAAGTGGGGAAGGAGAGCAATCAGGACTTACACCTTCCTTATCTTGGACAAGATGAGGAGATGTTTATGTCATAAGGTTTGACTTCACCCTTAAAAGTGATAATAGAAAATATGGGCTTTCCAAATAAATGCTCCTGAACATCAGCTCACTCCCTTAGCTAAAACTTGCAGTGATTTCCCAATTTGACCCTTGAGGGGAAATTTAAAAATATTTAAAAAAAAAGGAACTGTCTTTTAAAGACACTCCCTTGTAGCTCCCTCATACTCTTGTTCAGCAGTAGCCAAGGAAAGGAACTGCCCTTGCAACACCGCCTTGGAAGACTGGCTGAGCCAGAGCTGACAGCTCTCCCAGCAAAGACTGTGCTGTCGCTGCCTGCCCACAAGTCGCCATGTGGCATTCAGTAAAATGAGCTTAGAAAACAGCAGGGCCCCACACCACACAATATGAGCCTATATTTGTGTTTGAAAAGGAGGAGGAGACAAGGTAGTGAGATGCCTGACAGTTGCTCAGATAGGATGGGACTGGTAGAACATTCAGCATAAATCCTTATGGGTTTTGTTACATATAGCTTCTGTGCTCAACTGCAGCCTGCTCACCATTTTTATTATTTATTCCACTGTGTACCACATGGAGTGAAGCAGGGTCCTTCACAGAGATGGGAGAGGTTTAGACCAACAGGTAGCTGAGCACACTAAAACACCCAGATGGATTTACATTTCTAAAAGTTATCTACTTGGCAAGCTGTGAAGGAC
>NW_008616801.1:52058-84511 GCF_000691845.1 Merops nubicus | reverse complement strand
ATGATTCTATGATTCTATGATTCTCAGTGACTACCAGTGAAAAGGCAAGAAGCAATGAGCATAGATTGAAATCTAAGAAATTCCATTTAAACAGAAGGATATTTTGGTGGTGGTGGTGGGGGGTGTTTGTTTTTATTGGTTGGGGTTTTTTTAATTATTTTATTCTATTGTGAGGGTGCCTGAGCACTGGCATAGATTGCCCAGGGAGGTTGTGGTGTCTCCATCCTTGAAGATATTCAAAAGCTACCTGGACACAGTTCTCAGCAACTGGCTCTAGGTGGCCTCTCTCTGAGCAAATGACTGAATTAGCTCAGAGATGCTCTCAACCACTTTGTAAAAACATAATAAATTAATATAAAAAATATCTGGTTCACATTTATATTTTAGTGATTCCATCTCTCCATTTTAATTTCAAAGATGAAACATAATGACTTTTCAAATTGTCTAGAAGGACAGCATTTAATTCTGGTATTTAATCTCTGACCCATGTCTTTTAAGCATAGCTATGAATTGTCTACACTATAAATAACTTTGTATATCATACTACTTCAACATAGTGCCTCTGGGAAAACAAATAGAAAAAACTACTAACATGGTTGTCAAGGTTAATAGACTAAACAAACCTTCCTCAATAAACAAGAATCTTTTAACTTGCATACAACATTAACAACAATTTTTTCTTTGGGAACTCTAATGGAAAGCAATTGACCGTCTCTTACCTAATTCAGATTTAAATTCAAATTCCAGTGAAGAACGTCAACAGCTAGCAATATGAATTGTCTCTTGTAAACACAAGTGTTTCATTCTTAAGGGAACTTTGGCAACGCTCCTATTTTCATTTGCTTGTGGCGAAAAGCTCTGAAGACCTTGTCCCCTTTCACATATGGGACCAAAGAGCAAGAGCTATTTCTGTTAAATTACCTACCATCCAAACTATCCTATCCCACTCCACACCAGCACTAAGTGGTTACTTAAAGTGTTACTTAAACAGGAAAATGATGATTAGCAAATAATTTTTCTCTTTTTCTGATGAATTCTAGTTCTCCCATTGATATTCTCCCCTGATGGTCAGGATAAATGTGGGCACCGCACTTCCTGCAGCATAAACTGTGAGTTGCTTACACCTCCAGGAGTGTTACTGCCCCAAAAGGGCCAAAAGGGCTACAGGCAAGATCTGACGCCCAAGTTGCCTTCTTCCTCTGAACATCAGCACATTCTGAAGGATGGGTCTTTTCTAGTCATTGCCATTGTTACTCTCTGAGTGCAGTATGGTGGTAACCACAGTGTCTTGGCAGTTAAGAACAACTGGGAAATAAGACTCTGTTCTAAGAAACATGCAAGTATTTTATGAAAATCATAAGACTGTCTCAGCAAGGGAGACTGAAAAAGGTTAACCCAGAAGAGTTGACAGCTGGGTCACAGCACCATGCTGCTCACACACTTTCATGATAGGTAACTAATTTAGTTCTAATTTCCCAGACTCCTGCTAAGCATCCCTATCTGTGTGTTGGAAGGAAGAAAGGAGAAGGATCAAGGGGCCAGGACACGATTTGGACCTCGTCCTTCACTTTTTTTGAGTAACACCTTTCTTTCTTTCTTTTCAAAGCACCCCTCCAAAAAATTAGCATGTTTTGGGGCAAGTTAAAAGGACTTTTTGTTTGTTTTAATTTTCTTATCAGCAGAATTGTTGGGCCACGTCCCAGAACATGGTGCAGATCCCAAACCATCAAGATGCTCCGTGTTCATCTCGAGCAGACCTTGTATTTCTTTTTTGAATGTATGATTTTTACACCTATCCATAAAATCAAAGTCCATCTCCTTCCATAAAATTCCACACATTGTGTTGGATGTTTGTAATTCTCCTTTACAGATGTTGTACATCTGAAAGAAGGTTGATAAGTAACATTTTATTCTATGAGAGTTAATTTAGGTATATAATAAACCAATGTCAACTAATTCAAGATGCAATAATGAAACACACCCTTAAGATTAAAGTCACATCTTAAATCTCAAAAACAAGCTTAAAATGAATGAATAATAAAATAAATCTGAAAGCATGCCCATGGAACCACTGGAATGCTATTTAAATTTTATTTTTAAACACTGAAGCTGCTTATCATTTGCAGATTGTTACTGGTTATTATGGTTACCATTCTCTAACACAACCCAATCTGTTGGCAGTTTTCTATTTCAGGATACAGCAGTGATAACATTAACAGCAGACTAAACTTCTCAACTTGCAAACATACATGCATTAGGGGCACATGCTATCTTCTCTTGCATGGAAAGATAACACAAGTCTGTTCTCAGTGTCACAGAAATAACAAGATGCCATTCTCCTTGCAATCAGATGTTAAAACATTTAATACAACTCACAATGAGTGTCAGAAACATAGCAAAGTTTTGAAACCCTTTGTATTATGGATATGTAATACAAATGCCTGTTGTATTATGGATCCTCTGCATCACTTGGATATTGGAGAGGTGCTATAAATGCTATGAAGTTGGAAGAGCTGCCCACAGGTGATTGTTCCCATGCATGGGTAAGATTTATTTTTTTTTTTTTTACATGCAATGCAGAGTCATGAGGAACATTGTCTTCTCGTAGCCTTGCAGCAGTGAAGCACAAGGAATGAGGATACAGTTAGAAAGCACAAGTCAAATGCTCACAATGCTCTTGCTAGTCTAGGATGCTTACACAAGTCACCTGTAACCAAATGTTCAGCCAAACACTTCTGAAATAGCTGTAAATTTTGCCAGAGCTTTAAGTGGTTGGGAAAAAATTGCCTTCAACAACCATATTTAAAAGAAATACTCTGAAGATTAAAAGATGATGTCAATTAAGAGATAATGTTAATTTTGCTATTCTTATTAATGGCAAGAGAAACACATATGCTCTTGAGCACAAGAATGTCAATAATAGCACCAGTCTTCACAGATAACACTAAGATCTTGAAGTAAAATATATAAAACTTACACAACCCTAGAAAAAAACAGCCTGTCATGGCTATAGTTCCATAAAAATACAGCTTTCCACTAAAAAGCTACTGATTTAACTCTGTAATGTGACCACTGCATGCTGCTACAGTGAATGCTATATTACATAAACACTGGGATTTAATCACAGTGAAAGGCTTTTAACTCTCACACTCAGCACATGTCTACTTCTGGGTGCACTGAAATGCTTCAAGTGCCACAAGCAGCTTGATGATCACCAGATGCTGATCTCTCAGAGCTGGTGATGAAGCTGTAACGTTGGCTTGTAGCTACGTACAGGAGCTACCATAAGCTACCAGGGATATTAACCACCTCTGGCTACGTTCCACATCCTGAAAACTGTGCTTGAGTTACAGGTTGACCTCTGGGTAATACTGCTGTCCAATTCCTATATTTGGAATATTGACTTATCAGTCAGTGCTTCACAGAGGAGAAGTCCAAGCCCTTTCCCCTTTAAAACTGGTGGGTTTTTTTTGTTTGTTTGTTTTTGGTTGGTTGATTGGTGGTTGTTTGTTTTTTTTTTTGTGTATGTGTGTGTTTGTGTGTGTGGCTTGGTTTTGTTTGGTTTTGTTTTTTTAATGAAGTAATAATTCCTGCACCAAGTCAAGTCATATCTCAAAATTCCATTTATAAAAGTGCTTGTAAAGCTTGAGCTATTAGTAACTCCAAATTCTGTTCTCATTTGAGAAACAAAAGTCCACCTGATCAGGAGAGCCACAACAGCAGGCCACAGGAGACATTTTGTCACACTTTGCCTTTGTTAATGCTTTTTTGGCATCATAATTCCACAATTCCATCAACTTAAGTTATTGATTCTCAGCAAATGTTTTGGTTTCTTTGGCGCTATCACTTCCTCAAGTGTCAGTTCCCATTTCTCATTTTTGCTAGTTTTGAAACCCATAATATTTCTGATGTTTGCAGTTTTGCCAATCCTAAAAGCTTTTTTAATTATGCTTAATTTTGATGAAGACTGACTTGTAGAATTTAACATGTTTCAGCAAAAAGAGTTCTGATGAAATCCAACATCTAGAAAACTTGTCTTTGCAGAAAGGGATATATATAGATAGATACATATAGATCACTTGAGACCCATTTCAGAGCTCAGAATAAAAATTAAGTGGAATTTAGGCAGCACGTGCTGTTGTAATGGCCTCTCTCACTTACAAGGGTGGGTGTCACCCTGGCACTGCAGAAGAATACTTCAGTTTAATGAGCAAGGAGCCAGATGTGTAACCCTGGCTAACCACTCTCAGTGCGCTGCGGTGAGAACGCATCAGGAGAGCCAGCACCTCAGCTAAGCAGAATCAGGACTTGGCAATGTAAGGGATGAAATACACACAGTAAGCTGCTCTTTACAGAGGACTAACACAACATGTTACAATGACATTTTCAGGACTGCCCTGATGAGATGCAGCACAAAGGTAAGATGCTTTTAGTCAGTCTTCCTTGCCCACTCAAATTAGCACAACCTTGCTAGCAGAGAGTAAAACATGAATACTTAGGGCAGGGTAGAAAGGCCTTCCCTCTCCTACACTGAAGGGATACATACTTTTTCCCAGTTATATTCTTCTGGATAGGCATAAAAATGTGATGTTACAATTACATTCATTTCTGTTTGGTACATTTTTCCCCTCCCTCTTGCTACAATGCACAATCAGTGTTCATAAAAAGAATGCTGTGAAGAGCCTGGTCCCCCCGTGCTGACAGTACTGAAAGCTCATGCATCAAACCAAAAAGCATACCTCAAACTGCATTTCTGCTTGCACTGTGTCCCTTCTTTGTTCAAAACAGCAGGGCTCTAATAATCCAAGAAAGGCACTTCAGCGTTTTCTACATCCCAGCTAGAGTTTTAAAGGTGAACCTGTTTGTGTGATTCAGCAGACATCTCCCACTACCCTTTCCAGGTTCAAATCCATGATACTGAGGTGAGTTGGATGATGATTTATGAAGTCACTGACAAACTCCTCCTAAGCACAAAAAATTTACTAGACTAATTATTTATCATGATAAAAATAATGAATAATGTAAGAACCCAAATCAAATCTGTAATTGTTGATCTTAATATGGTAGTGACCTATAAAAAGACAGTATTTTGAATACCAAGGTACAAGAACTTCTCCTTTCCTAAATTCATAAAACTGAACATAAGTTGTCTACTGTGTAGTACGTGAACAGAATAATGGATTTACATTAAAGCAGCACCAATGCAGAAATTTGCTTTTAAAATTTGAAAAGGAAATTATTCTCTCAAGTAGCTTAGTTGAGACACCTTAAGCTTCTCCTAAATGAGAGACTTTCTGCCATTTTGATGCTAGTTGCCTTAAGTCTATACAAATCCTAATGACACTGGGAAATGCATGTGAAAGCACAACAATACAAGCTGATCAGATTTTGTTGATAGAAAATATTCAGCCAGAAAACAACAGGGTGTTTTCAGAACTCACTGATTTACTTTGCATTTGTCAGGAAGTTATCAAAGTGCTTAGTTTGAAAACTACTTTTCTAGCATTCCACCCTAACATAAGCTATTGAAACTATTATATAATTAACCACTAACCTGTTTCTTACATGTCAAAGTGACCCTGTTTCCAAGATAAACTGGAAATATTGTTGAAAAGCAGTATTTTAAAGGTCTTTTTTTTTTCCAATGCCTTTGTATATATATTAATTTACTAGCTTCTAGAGAGCAAATACCAAAGGGTTAACTCTTTCAAATAATACTATGAATTAAAAATAATTGTTTCATTGTTGCATTACGAAAAGCCAAGAAATATATGCAGATTTTATGATCACATAATGCTAAGGTATACGTGAATGTGACATAAAAGTAAACAGAAACTTTCAAATAAAAATCAGTCAGAGAATAGCGCTTAAAGAAATATGCACAATCACAGAATTATAGTATGACCTTTAAAGGTCATCTAGTCCAACTCCCTAGTCATAAGGCTCTTAATAAGATGGAAAAATGTAAAGCCCAAGCATGTCTGGGTCATACAGATTTTCAAAGAAACTCTATCCTGATGCACTGAGCTGCTGAAATGAGTACTTAAAAAATTGTGCTGAATTGCACAGAAACAATAATACATACTTGACTGAGGACTTTGTCAAACTGAGAAGACACTTGTTATATTACAAGTATTGTAACTGTGAGCCAGTCTTTCTACTGACATCCTTTGATCAGCAGGTGCCTACTGAAATGTAGTTTTTATACATAGAATTGCTAAACTTTAAACTTGTTTTGGTTTGGGTTTTGTTTTATTGTTTTGTTGTTGTTGTTGTGGGTTTTGTTTTGTTTGTTTTGTTTTTGTTTTCTGATAATAATATTCTACCAATACCATTAACTAACAAGCTAATGATTTTTAAGGGATGAATATCCTAAATCATTAATCTGTCAGCATCATTTCAGCAGCCCCAAACCGTTCAGAAAAATGTAGAAATTTATAGCCACTAAAATAGTGCAAAATGCAATGTATCATTAATGACAAGCTCAAGAAAAACAAGTTGTTTTTTGAACAGCAGAAGTAACGAAGCCTGGTTTCCCACACACACCTCCACAATACCTTCAGCTCTCTCTCATTTTCCCTACCCACCACATGCTCTGTACGCCCGGTTCCCCTCCCCTCCCCAAACTCCCTTCCCTTTCCATGAGCTGCTGCTTGACCAAGAGGCAGCATTTGTCTCAGCTGCTTTAGGGTTAAACTCATGCTCATCAGCTGGCTGGTTGCTATCTTTTGGATGCCAGAGGAGCCGAGGAAGTGCCTTTACTCTCTCATACTGGCACGTTAAGCAAATGACTTTAACTGCCCTGTGCTCCAAGAAGGTCTGTTATAAGCACCCGGTACTTCCGAGACCTCTGCAAGACTGATTTAAATTAGCCATTGGATTGAAGTTACTGAGAAGCACAACTAACAGATGGAAAGTGGGATTGCATAAATCTTGTCTCAGGAAATCCACCTAAAAAATCAGAGCTGTTATACAAAGACTGTCCATACGCTTTAGTACTCAGCGGCTTGTTTAAATATAAGATAATAAGCAGCAATGTAAACACTTAGTCTGTCAGTCAGTATGGAGAATTTTCAAACCATCTTTTTCAAAGAACATTGGCTGCTATTATTAAGCAACTGAAAGCACAATATAAACCACAGGTTTCCATGCAGTGTACATGCAGCACCGGTGGTATATAAAAATTTGCAAAGAAATACTGCACTTATAACAAAGGATTTCAGTAAGTAACAAACTGCAAAAAGTGATGTGTGCATATGTAATTAGAAAACCTGCTTTCAAAATTATAATATCTTCTGTATTTTGGCCTAGCGGTTTCATAGCCTACACAATGGACATCTGAATGCAAGGTAAGTGAAGGCACTTCACCTCCCTTCCTTTTATGCCCTTTTTATGCTGTACTTCCATACTATCTGGGTAAGGAAATAGCAGAATTGTCCCTTTCAAGTTTATTAATTTCTGAATAAAAAACCATCAGCAGCAATTATATATTCCATTGATGCTAAAAACATAAATTCAAGAATATCCAGGTAAATTGGTAAAAGGCAGGTTGTCACTTATCTGCACAGTTGTGGGAGGTGATAGAGTTGTGCAGTGAGCCATGGAACAGGAGTCTGGACAAGTGTGGGGGCCGAGGCGAGAGCACGGAAGAACTTGTGACTGGCCGACCCTGGGGCAGGGCAACTGCTGACGTGATCCCTGGGACAGGCTGACGTGGCAAGGAAATAGAGCAGAGAACTCGTTCTGCACGGTCAGTGTGTAATTCTGCCATTCAGGGCGAGTGAGGAACCGATGAAGAGTCACCACAAGCACCAAGAAAGTCCAGAGGACCAATTAAGATATGCCCTGACTTGCTTGTAAAAAGTATATAAATCACATGTGTGTAAAAAATAAAAGTCTTAGTCTTGGCTTCGCTCCTGAACTGGGTCTGTGCAACCAGTTGCCACACACAGTAGGTGAGGTAAGGACTAAATGAGAGCCTTAGGAGACCATAAGAAATCACTGTGCCTCATGCCTACGCTTTCTGGCAGTTACTAAAGCTTCCATATTGAAGAATTTCTATGTCATAAGGACTGTGTCAGTGGTGAAAATGTGTCAATGGTTATGCAGCAAGTATTATTCTATTTCATCCTACTGTAACATTTTAATTTACTTGAATACGTTCAGGACTAAACTTCTTACAAGTGACATCCTGAAATTTGGCAATTCAGAAAAAAGTACCCATTAAACGGTTATCTGAATTTATTTTCAGTTATGCAATTTGCATCCACTTTTGATGCAACATCTGTCATTAAGAGACTATCATCAATAGTCAATTTACTTAAATGCCACAAAATATGAAAGAGAAAGTTCCAAGGCTATATCTTTTTTAATCTTCCTCATCTTGCTCTTACTTTCCTTTCAGACACCTGAACAATTCCTTTTTCAATTAGATACTGAGGACTAGTATTGCTAAAACCAAGCTAATTTCCAAGCACAGCTTCCTGTAAAATGCCTCTGAACAAGCCGTGACTACAGCCAAAATTCACATTAGTAAAGCTAAGTGGTCGTCTTCTCCTCATGACACATCTAGAAACTAGGACAGATACCAAGGAAACATGACAAGAACTGTCATGAATCATCATTTTGAAAGAAGGGTTGACCAAATGTTCAGAAATGCATGTAATATATACAACTGAATCCTTTTAGCCAAATTTTATTGCTTTCTGCCTGTGTTCCACTTCACCTATCCTGCTTTGTTGCTGCTTCTCAGTTCACAAAGGCTGTACATCCAGAGCACTGCTCCCTGTAATCTCCTTACCCTGTCAAACAGTAACTACTTCCTTCATCCACCAAGACCTCTATGACTATGTCAGATAGAGCTTATTCATGGTGTGGTACGATGGAAAAGCTTTGTTTTATTCTATAATGCAGATATAATAAGCCTACCTTCCCCTTGATAACATTTTTTGATGATCATTAGATAGAAAGATGAAAATATTGCATGGAAATGGGAACATTATTTGTGCTAAGTTCTAACATCGGGTAGCTTCTCTTTAAGAATTTTTTTTTTTCTTCATTTTACACCCCTTTCCCACCAAAAAAGTTATTCTTCATTTTATCTCCGTTTATAATTGTATTTGGATTATCAGAGAACCTCAAAAGTCATTAATCAGAATTCTTGAAACTGCCTAGAAAAGATAAATATAAAAACTTAAAGATTTAACTTTGAACTATATTCATTACATAAGAAGAGGCTACAGGCACCTATAGGTATGATTGGATTCAATGATCTTAAGGATCTTTCCCAACCTAAATGATTTGTGATTCTACTAGTAGATGATTTCTGCTGTTCTGAACATTCATGCTGAAAATAAGTCCAGCTAGGTTGTATATGGTAGTTCTATACCTTCCTATTTCATACCACACTGTCTGTAAGAGGAGAAGAGAATGAATGTCAGCAATAACCACTCAGCTTCCTATGTGGAGATCCCTAAATACTCCAGGAATACGAATGATCCAAATCTGAATTCCTTCTATAAGAAAGCTGTGGAGCAGCCATTACAGAAGACACGGTCCCTGGGTTTTCTCAGAATAACTCAGAAGAGCTACTGTCACACCTATGGTTCACCCCTTTCACTGGCACCTGCATTCAAATCTCTCATAAAGGTCATGGAAAGCCACAAGTTTAAGCCAAACATTTGGCCTAAGTTTATGCCTACGTTACTATTTTAATCTCCATCCTTTGTTTTCTACAGTGTAAAAAAGGAAACAAAGCACATGCAATTACAACTTTAAAAAAAAACCAAAACATATTTGTCATCTATTCATATTTTATTTCACGCACAAAGTTGTATTGGGATACCTGCTATGGTTAAGTTCCTGGCCCCAGGATACATGCACCTCATCAAATGCTGCCAAACCAAAACTCACGATCATGTCACAACCTAATCCAAACCAAAAATAAGTGTACCATTTATGTCTGTAAAGAGAATGTACTTCAAACTACTGCCAGCAGAGAGTCCCATTGCTCTCTTATTGAGGAGAAAAGAATTAAGCACAATTCCCAAAAACACGGAAAAAGCAGCAAGCTACTTAGTTTTAACTGTTTTAACAGCGTTATAGGCAGAAGTGCTCTCAGCAAGTCACTTGTGGGTGCTTTCCTTCCCCTCAAATCTTTTCTTTTGCAGTGTTTCAACATGACAGCAAGTGAGTATGTTTTAAGGAAGGAAGCTCAAAAGTATAATTTGGACTTAAGAAAAAGGCTGGCACATTTTTCAAAAACATTTGAGCTTGGCTAGATGAGAGCAAAGTGAAACAGTTTAACTGTAATTAAGTTAGCTTGCAAGCCAGCCTGCACGTTGCATTATAAAATTAAAGGGCTTCCAAGCATCTGGTCTGCACTCCTTCAGCATATGCTTACCCCAGGAGTAATATACTTAGTTTGAGGAGACATCAGGCATCTGTCAAGCATGTCAGTCTTGCTCCAAGCAGGCCAGCCCTTCCAGCAGCATGCTTCTCATAGGAGCGAAACCTCCAAGGTAAAGCAGAGCACCAGTGAAAAAGTCAGCCAATCAGCCTGCATGAGCAGGCATGGGCCTGGTTTAAAGTGCCCAGCTGTTGTACGTACGGAGCGGTACTGTTTGCTGGCGACCCCTCTCAGCTGTGGATCTGATTCAGCCCCTCTGTCAGGCTACAGCTCAGCAGAGAACCTGTCACCATCAATTACCGAGGAGGAGTGGGCGGGCTTAGCGCTCCTGGTGCCGGCAGGCGCTGGAGGAATGAAGCCTCCACACTGGCTGGAGTAACATAACATTTTATTAATCTCAGATGCATGCCTTGAAGCACGCATGGCCTCCTGGTAAGATACAACTAGCTGTGCAGCCAGAAACAAATCACGGGAAGTATCTGAGAATGGGCACTGGATAATATGACTTCTGGATGTTTGTGGATATGGATTTTTTTTTTTCTTTTTTTTTCCTGGTTTGAACAGGTTCTTTATAAAATGAACATGGTGCTTTATAAAAACTACCATCTTAAAAAAATTCTCATTACATACATCAGCATGACAGTTATTTCCATGCATTAATGAGTCAGGGAAATCCACATGCATAATATTATTGGTCCCAATGAGTTTAAGAGTTTCCATCATTAGGGTCAACTGGCTTAAAATAAGAATATAGGTTAAATATAAATAAGAAGAACAAAGGATACATGTCTGTATCGGTCAGAGGTTTCTGGAGGAGTAGGAAAGAGGAATAAGGAGCAGGCAGCAACAGGCAGGGAATGGTATGAACATGAGAAAGAGCACAGAGAAGCAGCTTTCTGCTCCCACTACCACTGAGACAATAAATGTTGAGGCAGTGACTCCTCAGAGTAGCAGCAAGCACAAACATTTTTTTTTTTCCTCCAGCTGCTCAGTGAGCTGGGCAATCTTCTCCTCTGCTTATGCCTTGAGACTGGTCTTTAAAAGGCATGCTAAGCCCCATAAAGTCAAAATTCTGGTCCATGAGAGCTGAAAACACTGCCTGCTTCCAAAGGCCAAATTCTTAACACTGACTTTGTAAGCAGGCTCTGTAAAGTCAACTGCAGTTGGAGAGGGAAGGGCAGACCCCACCCAATTCTCACAGCAAGAATCAAAATGATTTTTTTTTTTTTTTTTAATAAAGACTTCAGACTGGCATCCATTCATATTAACTGGTTTCTGAACATATTTTCATACAGCCACTTGTAAGATGTACTAAGGTCGATATAAAGTTATGCACTTCCCTTCCCCCCATAACTTAAAATGGGATTTCTTATTTATATTAGCTGCATACCATGTTGTTAAAAATTCTAACTTACTGAAACTAGAAGTGACTTTTGGCTGATATATGATCAGGTGTTTTTTGGTTTGGGAGTTGTGTTGTTTTTTTTTTTTTTCTTTTTGCAAGAGGAGTCTGGGAATACAGAATTGTTAAAATTTTACCACCGTTCCAGAAAGCAAGATTCATGTTAAGTCCAGTTCAGATGCCAAAATAGAACTAAGTAAGTAGAAACCCTGCATAAGTTTTTGATGATAGCCAAATATTTATCTCTCATGAAATAGATTTGTATTCACCTAAAATAGATTCAGAAAAGAAAAATACAGAGAACAATGACAACCTCTTCTATTATGTATTTTGACTTCCATAAGGCATATCTAGGATGCATACCAAACTGAAAACATTGAAAAAAACCTACTGTATTCAGAGGAAGCCAGCAGTACACTTCAGCTAACAGAATTTTACAAGGCTGTGAAAAGTATAGCAATTTCTGATCCAATACCCGTTTGTTTTGGGTTTTTTTGCAGCACAATTACTGAAGTGGCTTTTTGGCAAAATTATCATCCTTGAAAAGTTTAACGCATGTTGCGGGACACAAATAACTTGGGGCAAATCAGAACTACTCTGAAGAATACACAATCACAGTCTCAGCTGGAGTATTGCAATTAGGACAGGGGAGCTCCGATTCCAGAGGCTTATTCTCTGCCCTTCAGCAGATTCTACAGAATGCTGAAACTAAGCTTGCAAGACCAAAAACTGTCATCACGGCAAATTTTGACATCCAAATATTGAAACAAAAGAACTTAGTACTAGAAAACACAGTGACAAGATGATTTAAACTGCAGAAACATAGAAATTCCCTGGTACCAGTCATAAAGTTTCAAAAGCTCCCTAAATCTTTTAGCCATTGAATAGAAACCACTTCTTTTTCTTTTTTCTTTTTGTCTTATTTCTTTTTAAATTCTGAGCAGCAGAGAGTGATGAAATTAGTGTATAATAAATGTTCAGTGACTTCTGCCCTTTTTTACCCAAGAGCATGAGTCCACCTAAGAAGTATTAAGTCTGTTAAAAGCTGCCTGCTGTGTGTATCCTCACAAATTAATTCAGGTACCCTGGAACAAAAACGAGAGAACTTCAGACACTCACAGAAAAATATACGGTCTATCCTAAGAGAGGAGGAACACAATTCACTCTATGATTACTATTTCATTTATTCTTTAATCTTGTATTACACTAACACAGAAGTGGCTTTAATGTGAAATATTAATACTCAATATTTGCACAGTGTTTTCATGAGCAGTCTCAATCAGTTTTAAACATAACCTTATGAAATTTTACCATGTTTGGACTATAAATGTTGCTAAGCACATAAGAGAATAGCAGCACTGATTGACCAAATACCCATTCTCAGTAATATAGTAACAGAAGCTTGCTTGTGAATATTTAAGATTTTTTGGGGGTTTGCATTTGGTTTTTCAGTTTAGCAAATCAAGCTGTCTGGACTTTGCCTCTTTCCATCCCAAACTGAAAACTAATGTATGTCTCAAAAAGTTCTTGACAAAACAGATCATAAACAAGTTGTCAGATATCACAACAGCTAATATCTCAGAAATAAGATCAACTTACACATATGAGTAATTTTTCTCATCATCAAGTTATTGTGCAATCAGCTGATGCATAAGTGGACATGTGGGCACTCAGCATATGGCAAACAAATGAAAGCAATTTCCTGTAATTGTGCCTCATTAAGTTATTTAGCATTTGCTGATGGATAAATGCATGAACAGGTAACTCATGGCAACATGTCAATCCATATGTCTAAATCTAATACATATATATATATACACACAGGAGGATTCTTCTGTTTCTCATTTTCTTCCCATTGTAAAGGCAGACACTGCATTTGTTTTTCTTCAGTTACCTGAGATATCAAATTAACTTTTATTCAGTCATCAGGTATCACACCACAGTTTCTCAAAAGATAACTTGATTTCTCAGCCAAGTCTTTAGGAAACCAAATATCCCATACAGAGACCTCAGGTTGAGTTAAGTATGGTCCAAGCTGTTCCCTTTCCCTGTCTGAAGGTGAATATTTATCCCTTTGCTATTCATGGGAGTTACATGCATTACCAGCATTTCTCACTGGGCAAGAGTCAAATTTACAAGATTGTACTTCTGCCTTTGAGAAGACCCAGTCTTCCCAAAAGACATCATGTTATTAAAATGTGACATTTATTTAATGTCATTTATTTATTTAATGTGACAAGATAGCAGAAGTATGTACATGCCTACACAAAGTTGATAGATACAAATTTTAACATGTACAAAATTTTCCTTGAGAAGACAGATGATAAATTAGTGAAAGCTCATAGCGTCAGCAATTCAGTAGCAAACAGACTCAAACACAGATTTCCTACATTGCTGCAACAGCCTTTCCACCGAAAATGCTCAAAACCTCCCTGTCAGCAGCAGAGCACTCAGCTCCCTTGCTCATGTCAAAGCTTGTGAAGGTTTCTCAGGTTCATCAAGCCCTCTCAGATCTTCACCAAAGGGCTGGTCTGCTTGGTGTTTTGCACACTAACAGAACAGGGCTGCTCAGCCAGCAGCGTACCAGGTGAGATGCTGAGATGGCTGGTTGATGGCTACAGCCAAAGACAATACCACAGCCACTCATCCCAGCACAGGGGGAGCTGAGCTGTGGGATGGCCAACTCCCTCCCGAGTACACTCTGCCCAGGCTTGAGTAAGGGACATGAACAGGGTCTCCCACCTACAAGGAAAAATTTCTTCACTATCAGATAAAAAATCAATCTCTTGTTTTTCTCTCAGTGGTCAATGAAAAGTCAACTATTTTCTGTAAGTGGGACAGTGTTTAAAATGAAAAATTCATCACAGAATAAAGGAAAAAAATCTGTAATGCCTTAAACACTATAAAATAGTTCGAATGTCTGAAACAGGTGAGTACTCAAACCAGAAGAATTACCGGTTATAAGACATGGGGAACTTTTTTTTTTTTTTTTAAAAAAAGGGCAAGCTGACTTTGTCAGATACCTACTGAACAAGACAAAAAGCTTCACAGTGATGTTTTTCAATTAAAATTCACAAGAAGAGTGCTTGGCTTACCAGGAACTGTACCTTCATATTCCTCAGTTTTGACCAGATAACCTGAGAAATGTCTCTTGCAAACTGTTACTCCTGAGAGCAAATGGTTGCATCTCCATGCATACTGATCTTCCTGACTTCAAGTATACACTGCTTTACCAGAAATCAGTTTAATGGAAAATGTGGAATTCCACCAGTCTAAATACAGTCCCACTCTTTTATGACACTGACTTACTGTGAGGTCCACAGAGTAGGATCAGTGAGCAACAGGCATTGGTTAGGAAGGCTGCATTCACAGAGTTCCTACAGATCATTTTTAATTTCTACAGAGAAGGAACTTTAGCACTAGATGAAAGTATAAAGTCACTGATAACAATGAAAGATGTGTTAAGCACTTTATAGGAATCTGAGTGCAGCATATGAAACATAAACATCACATAAAACAGCTAAACTACCAGTTTAAATAAATAAACACCACTGATGAGAGCAGAGTTCTTGCTCCTCTCCCCTCCTGCCCCCAACCTTAGTACCTCCAGTAGTGCTTTCCTTTCCCTCTGGTGGTCCCAGTACTTGTCAGACCCCTTCAGAGAGAGGGTGACATACCTAGCCCAGTAGGAAACCATTCGTTTGTTTGTTTGTTTTTTCTTTTTCACATTTTTTTTTTCTCTCTGGTCAGTAAGATGAAATAGCTAATGGGAACACAAGCAGAAGAAAGGACACTGTTAGTGCTGGGGCAACAAGCCTTCTCCACCCAAACCTCACTGCAAAGCATTATGAGAAAACCCACCTAAGATCTAACTCCCTTTGTGAATTTAATTTCTATTTTGTAATCCATAGCAATGGCTATGCAGTGTAATGATGCATCAGTTTAATAGCAGAAAAGACATCTACTTCAAAACTATTTTCTCACACTCAAAATATTGCTAATAAACCATGCCCACAAAAACACTGTGAAAAAGTGACAGTTTTAAGATACATACAGTTGTGCTTAACACTGAAATTAAGGGGATTTTAATAAAAATTAAAGATCATTCATGTCACATTTTTCCCCTTCAAAGTACAAATTTAATCCAGCCACAGCGAATAAGGTACATGCCTCCATCCATCCATTTTGATTTGATATTTACAATAGCTACAGACAATGTGAGCTTACTGCAATCTCCTTCAGAGTTAATTATCTTGAAAAATGTTCTCATTGGCATGATTTGAAGACCATGAGGCTCTCTTCAGTTGCCTTCAGATTAGGCCCTTCCAGAACTGTAATATCCGGGGCCCATTTCTACTCTGCAGGCTCGAGCAGACACAATTCCTGTGTGCACGAATTCATTCCTGTTTAACAGACACGTGTATTTTGGCAAAGCAGGACTGATATGCAATTTAGTTCAATTGAATATACAAATTAATGCACATTCTTCCAGAAAGGAATTAAATAAATACGCAAGTTTTGTATGACGTACACCGTTAATATATTTCAGTGTGGTACTGGGCTATATGTAATGTAGAAGTATGATGAACTGTTATAATCTCCTTTCTTCTTAAGCATAATTTTCCCCCACTAAAGAGCAATTAACGATTTCTTGATAAATCAAGTTCTTTTTCTACTGAGAATAAAGACATCACAGAACTATATCCATCCTTGCAATTGCACATCAATAAAATATCAACAGGATTATCACTAAATCCTCATGAAGACTTTAGTATTGTTACTACAGAAAAAGTCCTGCGGAAATGAACAGATGAGCCAGAACTACTGCTCAGTAACACACACTAATTTACAGGGAATCAGAGACTGGTCTTCAGATCACAGACTCTAAGATTATTTCAAAAATAGGTCATTACAACAGTTCATTAAAAGAACTAAAAATAAGTTATTTTAAGATTATTTTCCCAACTTCTATCAATGCAATAAGAGTAGAATATTCACACTCATCTATGGTATATGATGTTCTCTGTTGAAGGACCATTTATCACAGCCTACAAATATTTGAGATTATCTTTCTGTACTGATACCAGTAATAGTTTATTAGGCCAGCAATGCAGAATTTTCATTGATCCCTCACAAAGAACAGGAGAGTCTCCACCCACCAATCTAAAAGACACCGGACTTTCCAATGCACAGTTCAACACTACTTATCTGGATTAGAAAACTACTTACCAATTAAGAACATGTAGATAGGCTCAAAAAAACAACATAGCACAGCAAGAAAACACCAATTTGCTCTTTTAATAATAGCAAACACTGTAATTATTTTTTTTTTTCTTATAAGCTGGGAAAGAATGACAAAAACCATAGTCATACCAAGGTTAAACTACAACATATTACACACAGAGCCTACTTTGAAATAAAATTAGCAGGACTGCAAAATAAAGCAATTAAGCATTTGGTCAACTTCAATTGAATTCCCTTGTCCTCACCTACATAGTCATGTTCTGACTTCTAGAGAGCTCCTACATTTTCCAGTGCACAGACAGATGAATGTTTACTGAGCTGCTACCTTATATTTTTTTTTCTCTTTATTCTCCTGAGTATTTGAGGCCCAGGTCTCCTTTTCTGAAGACTGTATGAACTTGTTCTTTGAATTTTTCTGAGAAATTAATCACTAGCATTTTCCGCAGTTTCAAAAAGAATTTATCTTCAGAATAAGCAGCACAATAAGATGAAGTGGGCTTTTTTTCACACTTGACAGATGAGAGCTAAGGCAGGCAGGATATGGGCAGAAGTGGCCACCAGTTCTGAAGGCAATGGTATCTCCTCAGCACTTGAAATGGGAGCATATGATACTTTGTTGCCTGTGGCTCCAGCGTCTGGTGTGCTAAGAGAAAGCTTCCTGCTCCCAGTAGCAGCACCTCACCTCCAAGTAGCTGACAATGGCAGGAGATGCACTTGTAAGAACTCACTTCTTTACAAGAAACACAGAATATTTGTCATGCACTAAGAAGATGACAAAAGAGAAGAAATCTTTTTTAAAGTAGAAGGGAGCTATAAATTCTGTAGCATTTTGATCTCAAAGGTCAGTCCTCAAGACAGAACTTGAGCCATCCCAACCACCCTGCATCCATTCAGAAACCATACTCCTCTTCAGTAAGAGACAGTGAACACACATTAAATAAACCTTGGGTCTAGTATCACTGTCACAGTTCTTCTGTCACACTTTGAAGTGAATAGACTGTTTTGTAGAAGGGTATCAGTTCACACTTGCTTTTTGCTTGTATTTCTCCTTATTTCTGCTACTGGCTACTACTGGAAACAGATAAATAAATCTTTGCTCTAACTTGGTACAGCATGTTTTATGTCAAGTGCTAAATTAACTGATGAGAGGAAGAAAGATCTCAGGGAGCGTTGTGGTGCTAAGCTGTCCCAAGGCTTCATGGCTAAGAGGTGCCTCTGCCAAATCAGGAGGTTGGTGTTAAATATACCAAGTTTGCTTTTCATTGCTTTTGTGTTTTTCCTTTTTTAATTCTGGTTCTGGTTTTGTTATCAAGGATTTAACTTCCCCTCTAGTAAAATAAAAAGCAACCTCTTGTTCTGATAGAGCACAAATGCTCCAGAAACATCACACCCAAATGTGGGGTACTAAGTGCAAGCAGTGCCTTTAGATAACTGTACACAGGAGTAAAAAATAAACAGTCAAAAAACTCCTGTATATTTCCATCAAACTACAGAGGTCAGTACAGATGTTATTACTGTCAAGTACCAGGTTATGGGAAGGAGGTTTCCCCAGAGCATTAAACAGTGCTTTCAACCATGAACTAGGCAGCAGAGGGACAGTCCATGACAACAGGAACTGCCCAGAAGGTTACATTATCTCTGCAAATAGAGACTTCAGTTGATAGTGTTATTTTATTTTCCTCCCTAATATAATTCTGTCCATTTCTTTACCATGATTACCTCCTTAAAAATCTCCAAGAGCCAAAGACATGATATACCCTGCTTTTAAACATCATTTTGCCCATTACCATAAGTTACAGTAGACACTGCTCTTCCTACTTAACTTTGCTGTATAGCCAACGTCAGTATTTTGCTTGAAAAGTTTCATTGCCAACCAAAGGTATTTGTGAAAATGCTGTTTTCCAAAAGCAGTTTATAGAAAACAATTTAACCAAAAGAGTCTTAAAATTATTGAACAGAATGTAATACCACTGATAGCATTTCACATTAGCTGTACAGTAAAAAAAAAATAAATAAATAAAAAAAAATGCAGAATAGCTAATGCCCTGTGAGGTATCAAGCACAACATGATTAAAATTATTAAAAATGATTGCTAAAATGTATGAAAAATGGGCATTTTGCACAACCAAGATTACAAGGGCAAAACCAGGAATGCTTTCTCAGTAAACATGGAGGTGCCTCCAAGGGCTGGATGATGACCAGGACTTTTACTCCTGGCTCATTTGGCTCCTAGTCCACTCCAAGCAGTTAGCAGAACCATCACGGCAGGGGCAGTGAGAAACTGGTAACTATTAGCACAGGAGAGTACTCCTGGCTCCTCTTATTGAGGTCTAATGCATCAAACATGCCTGGATCACTCTCCTGAACCAAAGCCAAACTGGCTTGGAGTTGCCCAAGACCATAGTATTAAACTAACTCTTTTCCCCTTCAGAAGAGTGTGTCTGAATCCAAACAGATACTACCTGGCCTGTGCTGTCTCACACGCAATGCCAAAGAGCTGGCTGGAACACTGCAAGTTACCCCTTGCCAAACGTACAGCAGGGACCACTGTGACAACCCTACAGAGTCGTGCTCCTGTGCCAGGAAACCACTGATGCTCCTCAGCTCCCACATACAGAAACAGCCTTAACACTACACAGCTTCAGGAACTCCTACAGGCAAAGCCAGGCCCCATTTATGGCCACAAATATACTTCAAAGTTCACTCGGGCAATCGTTTCACCAGCATTTCTAAGCCAACTTAAATATTTCCATTTTATATCCTCACCTGCTCATCTTCAATCCAGCACCATACAACATCAGCCCAGACAGACACTGTGCTGCTAAAGTTCTCTGCTGTCCTTCCGGAGAGTCCCCCGCGTGGGCGGCTGGAGGGAGCGCCGGCTGTGCCCCCACAGGCAGGGCCAGCCACGCAGCACGGGGCCTTCCACACAGCTCTGGCAGCCTTTGAGGCTGCCCTGCACTGCTCACACCAGTTTGTTTCCGTTCTGAATCTTCCTTCTTTCTTACTGTAACCCAGTTAATTATTTCCATAAAGCTTTGGTAAAGCGTGTACAAGGAGATTTAGAAAACAAAACTATGCTGGATGTAGCAGTCATTTAAATGTCTGGTTAGTTTAATACAGTCGATGTTTGTTTACGGCCTAGGTTATGTACACATCCGCCACACTTCCAGGAATTTTAGATGTGGATTTAGGATTGCTGATGGCACCCAGTAAAAAAAAAAACAAAAAACAAAAGACAACACACACACGCACAAAACCAACCCCAAACAAACAAACAAACAAAAAACATAAAGGAAACCCACAGCACCCACATCCCTGTATTTATCTCCCTATAACTGGAGTTACTTTTATAAATCTCTTTAAGACAAATTTTCACTGATATTGACCCATGCCAACCACCATTTCCCTTCTCATCACTTTGCCACAGTGAAATCCATTATCTTCTAGACACCACAAATATTCAGTATAACATAATACAAATTAAAGCACATGTTTGCTTTGGATCACCTGGAGAGAATGTCAAACTTTATGGCTCCCCAAGATTTCACTTCCTCCTGTACAGCTGCAGAGAGAACAGGTCTGAGTTAGTTCACTTGTTTTTTGTTCTTGGCCAGTAAAAGACTTCAGTGGTGCAGCAACATAGTAAATTTGTGTGCTTCAGCTCCAGAGGCTGGGCACAAGCAAAAAGTAATCAGAGATGGGAATTAAGAGAATGATTTTGTGTCCCAGATCTGGGGAATACCACAAGATTGCTGGGCAATATTTAGACAAGAGGCTGCTGGAAAGAAGCTTCTAGGAAAAAAAAAAAAAAAAAAAAAAACCAAACCCACGCACACACCAACAACATAAATGCAAACCAAAACAGAACACAAAACTGCCATTTGCTATTTCTGGTACACAAAGTATTTTTGGATTAGCTCATGCTGCAGAGGTGAATACACTGTAGAACAGAAATGTGGATTATAAAAGCAATTAGGCTGCTTGTGTAACAGAAATAAAAGAAGGGAAAGGATTAAGGAAGAAAGGATTTTCTAAAAGAGCATACTTTCCTACAGAAATTATTCTGAATCTGATGCAAGGCTGAGGCATGCTCAGTGCTGTTCCACCTATCCAAACCCTCTGTCTGCCCTGCAACTGATGCTGAGACAGGGAGGAGGCATCCCTTTTCCAGCTCCTGGATGGTAAAGAAAGATGGAATTCACTTTTTACACCCCTTCCTGAAAGTATCAGAAACTAAAATCATCTTCCAGACTGAATTTTAAATTGTTACTTATATGTTTCATTAATAGCACATGGAAGTCAGATATGAAGCACTCTTCATCAGGCTCTGTTGCTTTCCACAGACCATACAAATGTTGGCAACCCAGAAAAGTAGAAGTTTACACAGTTTTGTAGTGTCTGACAACCCTGAGCCATGACTTACAGGTACGAAATCAGTGCTCAGTTCCATGTGATTATCTGATCATGTGAATCCCAAATACCACTTTCATACATCTCAAAACATTAAGATCTCAGCTGTATCACCTTAAAGGAATCATTATAAACCAGCTGAGTATTTAAGAATTCAGTTATTCAGAGTACTTCTGTTTTAAATTGCAACTATTTCTATATCCTTTTTTTCAACCATGGCTGTTACTCAAGATGACAAAAATCCCACCTTCAACTCTGGATTAATTCTTTCCTGTGTCTTTCCTCTGCTTCCATCTTCTGCCAGTCACTTATATGTATCATCATTCTTTCCTCCCTCTAGACCACTCACTGCTCTCATCACATTTTAACTTCTTATTTTTGTAATTAATATGATTTTCCTTCTAATAGTCTTTTAATCTGTGCTACTTCATTCTGTTTTTTTCCTGTATTGGCACTCCTTGAGAAACAAATGAATAAAGCCCTGCAAGGAAACCCGTACTCCAAATCCAACTTTCTTAAAACATCATGGTAATCAGAATTTAATAAAGCAGCAGCAGAACTTCTCTTTTAAATACCTGAAACCTCACCTGAGATCTGTCAGCTAATACAGTTTCCTTAAAAAAAAAAAAAAAACAAAACAAAGCAAAACAAAAAAACTTAGTCCTATTTTCCTTATGAAATCCAGTACAGCTAAATAAAGATCCATTAGTTCCAAGATTATTTCTGTAGTAATCTACTAGATTAGTCCTGACAAAAATGAATTTGCAATGAAGAACATAAATCATTCACATACTTGAGAAAAGTCAGGTGGTTTGGAAGGTGCTACACCTCTAGTATTTTTGGTTTAAAGTTGCTTTACAGGGCATTTTGTGACAGATACCTTTGATGGAGGGTTCAGAGACCCACTCTCTCTCCTTTGTTACGTATTTCTCATCTTCTGACATGCTTACACATCAGTCTGGGTGACAAACAGTGCACAAGAGAACAGGAAGATCCAGGTATCAGTTTGACACTGCCAAGCCCAGTATGGTCATTAAAACAAGTAATGTCATGGCTGTAAAAGCACTAGGTTTAATATTTCTTTAAACAAGGGCAGAAAGGTATTCTTGCTGGTAAGCAACGCAATTTCAATTTTTCCCCTTCTTTGCAGAAGAAGGACTTACTTAAAGGAAATAGAATGCTGCAATTCTATATATAAACAAACAAACAAAACCCTGCTGGGTTTATTGACCCATTGAGAGAAATTCCCATAGAGAACAGAAAAATTAACTTTTCTGTTTATTTATTATTTTTATAATTTACTCCTCCTCATACTTTGAAAGGAAATTCAAGCACAGTCACATTTTAAGTAATCATTTTGACCCAGAAGTTACTCCCTCGCACAACCCATCCACCTCGCCAGCAAAGGCCACACAGAGGGAGGACAGGGCGGGGGAGAGGAGGCATTACAGCTCCTCAGCCTTCCTTCAGCAAACCACCTCTGGGAAGCACAGGCAGCACAAGGCACACGTTTGTCCTGACACCACTCTGTGTATGAGTCTCCTGCCCACCCGTCCCAGCATGCCTCACAGCGATTGTTTCTTCCTAAGGAGATTTAGGCAGTTTGCGTCAATCAAGGATTTAACAAGAGACATAAATGCCATCCCCTCTTAACATAAACAAACAGCTGCTAGCACCTTCCTTGATGAGCTAAGGGTGCATGGGCGGCTGGCAAAAATTATACAAATTAGTCATTTCTATTGTATGCTCCCTTTTTAAACGCACTACTTAATCTTATCATTTAATCATAGGACTCATTTTAAAGGTCTTCATTTTTCTGCAGTTGCAAATCAAATACTTAAAAGATACTATAATGGCAGGTATAAGTAAAATGGGAATTCTAGTGAATAGTAGTATTAAATGTCCAGGATTATATAGAGTAAAAAACCCATTAACAGAGGAAGCATAGGCATCATTAAATCTTTTTCCACCTCCAACTGTCTAAATGAGGAAACAGATAGAACTCAAATAATGAATTATTTTATAATGCTTGCTCCTAGGTCCATGGAGTATACCTATATCAGAACGACAGAAGGAATCGGCATTCAAAAGTCACAAGGCTTCAAGCCTTGTCAGGTCTTCGTTTTGCAGTAAAATGAATAATAATTTTTTTTTTTAATTCTTGAAATTAATTGTTTCAAATTGCAATCTCGACAAAAAACATGCTTGATATTACAAGCAACAGCTTCTGCTTTTTAAACCTGGCCATGTTCAACACATACTTACAAACAGGAAAATTACATAAGGGAATTATGAATTCTTTAAAAACTGGCCCAATCATTCCCACAATGAACTTCAGGAAATTAGCATGAAATTAGCAGTTTGCCAGATGCCCAGTAGAAGGCAAATGAGGAAACAACCCTGCTCTGCAAACCATCTGCCAATCAGTGGCTTGGCAGCCAGGCTGGATGCGTTTCTCCTCCTCACACCTTTCCACTCCATCACTAGCACACACGTACAATTTTTCTCCAGGTAGAAATGAAGGGGTCAAAATACAGCTCACATATTGCCTTATTTCCTCATAAAATATTTCAAATCCAAGTACTTCTTCTTTGCCCTAGATTCTCCTTCCAATAAGCTGTTCGGTAGCTCCCACCAAACACCATTAGATCAGTCACAACCATCCTTTTAAGCAACAGTTGCAAAAGTTCCCTTCAAGATGTTAGGAGCTTATTACAATTATAGCACCTCTTAGCACTTGAACTTTTGATCTGATTTCTTAAAAATAGAAAACACTCACAGATCAAAAGGACATTACTGAAAATAATAGTATTAATGCTATTAAATGAGCTCAAATTTCTTCTAGCCTCTTGAAGCAAAAGGCAGCATGCTGTGTATTCTGTTCCACATTCAAACTGACTCAAAATTCAAAGCTGTTACTTGGAATATTTCATTCTGACACTTAAGTAGCAATTTAGGAAGTATGCAAAGCCCCATGCTAACGTTTTGGTGTAAAGCTTGTCTTTCTTAACCTCCCATGTTCTTCTGCTGACAGGTTTTGGGAGTCGAATCCAGAAGTTTTGCCCTGAGTTTCTTTATTTTCATGCTCCTGCAGAAACATGGATGGTTGTAGGGCCAAGCTTCACAGGCTCAGCACCTATTCTCCACCCTGTGCCTTCCTTAGGAAACACCTCGTTTTTCTGGAAAACCTCTGTAAAGAGGATTCAATTATGTCTAAGGATGTCTTCAGAAACCTTCAAAACTCTAGGTCCTGCTCACAGGGTAATATTGCAGAGTTCCTTAGACAAAATTAACATCAGATCTATTTTTCTTGAAATCAGGATCCTAAACATCTACTTCTGAGAACAAAACAAACACTGTGAATTTGTAAAACTATTTTGTCAACACTTTTTTTTTTTTTTTTAATTTTTCTAAGTAAAAGGGATATGAGCCCATTCCTAACTGGGAAAAAATTCTCTCACAAACATACCACAGTGATTTAAAAATAAAATGGCAATCACTGCGACATTTCTTGTCCTTACATTTGCTCACACAATCCTCATTAACACCAGGCAGATTCTGGCTTGCTGTGCAAGTCCCATCTAATCCCTACACTGTAAACTGCTATGCCAGGTTATTTCTTGAAACACTCCCCAGTGAATCAGATGATTTTAGGAATGGCATTTCAATGCCACTGAATCACTTTGTCTAGTGCTACAATTTAATTTCTAAGTCTTTTCCACTTGACTGTACTTGTAACACAACACAGAAATTGTGACAATTTTATCTTTTTTGAGAGAAGAAATCAAACACAACAATGACTATTTTGGCCTGTAGATTGGGACACTCATTTGGAAATAATTGAGTCTTTGCAAGGGTAGCATCATCCCTCATTTTTTTGTATATCTACAAGGTACATTACGAATTATAAAATGCAAGCAGAACATTTAGAAAGAGAATATCAGAGAGCCATAGTACCATTTTAATCTGCAATACAAAAAATAACAAACCCATTTGTTTAGTGTCTTAGGACTGCATTAAAAAAGAGACACTGGGGCAGCAAGAGTACAGCAGCTGTTTTTACAATATTCATCTCTTGTCCCTCAGAAAAAGAGCCTGTGAGGGCAGGGGAACACAGGGAGAAGCGATGGACTCATCATCCCAGAGGCTGCTGGAGCAGAACAGGGTAAAGTTTAGATTAGGTCATGTCATTGTCCCAAGGCAGATGGCTCACGGCCATTATGCACCTCCTTGCCTGAGCTGCATGTATGGCTCATTATCTGTAACCCAGGATAGAGGGCTGAGGGTTTAGCATAGGAAACTCAGCTTTATGATACGAAGGAAACAGATCCTGCAAATAAATAGGTCTTCTCAACTAAATGGAAACCAGTTTTATAAATATTTCCAAGTTCAGCTCCTTGATGTGCTGACACTATAATCTATTTGGAATAAAAGTCAACTTGTAATGGTGCCATCTCTGGGAAGAAATACTCAAATTCAGTCTTTGATTTCCTATTCATGCCATGCAGGAATTAAATAGGGCCAGCTTCTGCACCATGTCTGGAGTTTCATGATCTTTGTCAGCCTGACTGTATTGGCTTCATGTTCCTGTCCAGCTGTCTATGCAGGACAAAGAGCGACAAAGAGCTCGACCAGCTGTGCTTGCTATTTCTTCAGAGGTCTGGAAAAGGGGAAGCTCACAGCAGGGCTGAAAGGATATGCTGCTCTGCCTGATGTTGAAGACAAGAACCTGTATTATACATCTATATTTTTCAGGATATTTCTGTCCTCATTACATAAGGGACATGAGCGACATGACATATCTCTTCATTTCACTGATAATTCTCAGAACACTGGGGTACCATTTGAAGACCACTGATTTTGTCACAGCTTATTTTCCAATTTCGCTCAATTTCTACACCTGTTGTCTCTTGCCTTCTGTAAAATACTCAAATTTAATATCCTTGGTAAAACTAATTTTTAACTCTGCCATCTATGAAACTACTATGATTTTTTTTATTTTTATTAGCAAGCAGAAACATAAAAACTTTAAAAAAATAAAAAATAAAATAAAAAACCCCACCCACACACACACAAAAAAAAAAAAACAGCATAGCAGCATAAGGAAACTTGTATCTGCTCCATAGCACTTTATGCTCCTTCACACTTCCTTGAAGACAACTTTGGAAGAAAAATCAAAGATTATCAAGTCAACTAAAAATCTAAGTATGTGGTTTTCTTCAGGTCAGACAGATACTGGAACAAATACTTATCAACACACATGCAACAAAACAGATTCTGATGCATATTTATTTCATATTCAACAGAATTCTCAAAGTTCTGCTATAACAGCACCAATGCAGTTTTAGAAACCAAGAACCAAAAAAGAACACCAAACCTTCAAGTGTAACACTGGCATAGAAACATTGAAATACATTTGGTGTGTCCCTCACCACATGATATATCAAACTATCTATCTGTGAAAGACCAGGGGAGTGGTTTCCTATACTATAAACTGGTAACAGATAATGTTTATATCATAAAACACTGCAGCCAACTATAAATATCTCTAAAGCTCACCAAAATCCTTAGACAGGTATCAGATAATTGAAGGTTGTATGCAGTAAAATAAGAAAATTCTTCAGAGCAAAGAAAGACGTGGGCTTCAAAAGGTCATTTTGGTGGAGCAGGCAAGGCTGCTTTTCAGAGGAACTCAGGATGGTGTTACACCCTTGGGATTTTAATACAAATACTCTTCTTTTTTTAATATATGTATGATTCAGACTAATCTACTCAGATTTACTAAAGTAAAATTAAAGACATATTCTTATTATAATCTCACTAGAATTCATCTTGAAACTGGGACAACAAAAAATATGGAAGAATAAAAACATCTAGTACTGCCAGCAGCATAAACTCACTTTACAGTAGAATTTTGTAGAAGGTAGAAGAAAGAGCAGATAAGGAGCCAATTCTGCACTTCTCAGCATAGGCCAGCAAGAGGCCCCAGGGTGACCCTGCCCACAGTTGCAGCCCACCTGGGCAGCCTCTGTGCGAAAGCATTGTTTATTCAAACTACTCAAGCATATAGAAAACTGCAATTAAAACCTCTTTTTGAAAATTCAGGCTTTGGAAAACACAACCTTAGACCTTCTAAACCAGTTTTCAGCTCAGTACTCTGCAGCCCATTGCTGTATCAACATGAACACTTCATTTCAGCATACCTTTCTGCTCAGAAATACATTTGATGATACTATCTTTTACAGACATCCCAAAGTAGAGTTTTTTTACAAGCTGAAATCTTCCTGGCACAATATAAAAGACATCATAGAATGCTTAAAGGTTAGCATAATCCTAATATTTATTTTACAGCATTTTTACATTGCATTGTCATGACTTTGAAAAAAGCATAATTCATGGACAACACTAGAGAACCAACCTGTACAATTTCCCACCACAGCCAGTGGTGGCAATTACATTTGGGCACAGCTATAATGACCTGTGCATTGAGAATAATCCACAAGAGGAATATCCCAGCATTGCACTTGGCTAAATTTCAAGCTGCTCCTCTTGACAACCTCCTGAAGTTACAGGCCCTTCAGGCCATTTCAGCTGGATCCACATCCAGCTGCCATCAGGCAGGTAAGGCCCATGCCAAAGTACCAAATGCTCGTGAAGGACACGAAGCATCAGATCCAGAAAAGCATGTGGCAAGGGTAGAGGTCAAACACAGAATTTCAACCCTGAAAGCTCTTTCCTACAAGGTTCTGAAATTTCTTATGGGAAAGAAGCATCTTACTCCAGAGGTAAAGAGCTCAGCTCCTAACATTGAGATCCCAGAATATCTCCTCCTTGTTCCCCTGCCAGACTTCATCTGGCAGCTTCTTAGTGTGCACAAACAGCAGCAAGCTATTGCAACAAAACACAGGAAAGACTGAGACTCAAATACATAAAATGTTTAACAGAATAAAAATAATGAATGTATAGTGGTATGAAAAGTAGGGAATATCATAGTATTTCAGGCACCTGGTCTACCAAGACTGGGAAGCGGGAAAAGCAATGCTGGAGATCTGTTCTGTTACTCCTAGTTAGAGCTGCTTGAATAATTCATTTTTTGGGAGCAGGGTCCAAATCAGTGTCTTGTAACCTTTTGCAATGTCTTGTACAATACCAGGAATACACCAAAATATATTTTTTTTAGTTTACTTTTACTAAAATGGAAGTACAAAATTAATCCTTTGGGGCTAAACAATTTTATTATTTATAAAATTGATGTCTAATTCAGGACTCGGTTTTAAGAAATGTCTGAGTTAAGATTATATGTCACAGACACACCCCTTGTCATAAATTTACACTTATTTGGGCCTAGGCAACGAACTGTGTCAAGAATTCATTGATGATTTCCATTTGTACTTCAGTAAGAGTTAAACATACCTCTCATCTGCCAGACAGCTGAGATTTCAGTTTCAGCTGTCATACTACATACTCATTACCACAGTTACTATTAATTGGTAATCAAATGGAAAAGCACCTGAAGCAACAAAACAAGACAGAAACAATCTTTGTTTTTCCCCCCAGGCAAGAACTGAGACATGATGACGGGGCAGAACATTTACCATTTTTGTTTACCTTGCACATAATAGAAGTCTTCACCAACCAGAGTGAACAGACATTTCCCATTAGCACTTTTGTTTTTCAAACAGAGGTTTTTATTATATGCAAAATATCATTAAGCATGCAAAATGACTTTTTCAGTGATTTGCACAAACATCTTCCATGGTGTGCACAAAGCTTGACAGCTGTGATTTGTTTTACCCATGCATAAATAACAACAAAATTGGCCCAAAGACTTTTGCTTCACATTTTAAATGTGAAGCCTAGCAGGGTAAAGAAAAAGGTTACCACTTCCAGAAATACTGGTAAAACACTTAGCCCAGACCTAATTTAAAACAAAAAAACCAAACAAACAAACAAAAACCAACAAAAACACACAGTAGAAAAGAAAACAGGACAAAATATGATTTGTTTTTTAAAAAATATGAAAATAATTCATAATACTCTCACAAGATTTGTATCCTATTGAATTCAGTGCTGAGTGGGACATAAATACAGTTACATGGGCTAAATCAACAGATATTTCTTGTAAATGGTAAAGAATACTTTCATGTGTTTTGAGAACTTAATACTTCATGAATACAACATTTGTACATTTGGAGAATGTTAAAATATATCCAATATTCAAAATTTTAAAATAAATTTCAGATTAAAAGTTAAAGAACGTCAAAATTCTAAAAGTGAAATTGCAAAATTCTGAAACTATTTTACAGTAATTAAAGCATTTTAAAACACTTTGGTTAATGTATTGTACAAACTTTAAAACATTTTATAGGTCTACAAGAAGTAGCCACTAGCCAGAATTTACTAAAGGTTTATTATGTTCTTCTCTCTATAATCACTTCTAGCTATGCAAAATGTGTGTAAAAGTACTTTTTACTCTAGTCTAGGTGAGTACACTGTGCCAATGGAAAGGGCAGGCTCATTGTCTGTGAGGTCATCTTCTTTAGACTCAAGCAACATTTAGAAGGTGGGAGGGTATGGAAGGAAATGACTTGTATGACCTTTGCCTTCTTGCACCATCAGGTCTAGACCACTTAAATAGTTCAGTCAAAGTATCCTCTTTAAACAATACAAGCTTAATTTAGACAATAAGCTGCTCAAGACAAATAAGCTGTTCAAAGACAAAATTCAGCATGATATGCACTTTGGCTCCAGCTGAAAATCACAACTACTTTTGCAGTAAGTACTACAAAACAATACTTTAATGTGAATATCAAAGTCAAAGTTGAACCATAAAGTGAAAATAATTCAGTATTTTCTTAAATATTTATAATTAGAAAAGTTAGTCAATTTTTTTTTAAATTCAAATAATAATCTTAAAAGAAATCTAACCAGCAAAATATATTCCTTCTTTTTTGCATATTTATCAGATTTAAAGGTTAACCACCCCCATTCCAATTTTTTTTTAATTTTAATTTACAGCTTTTACTAAATGACTTAAGGTTTTTGTTGTTCTTTTTGTTTGCTTGGTTGTTTTCTTAACTTGTGAAACTATAAATCAGGCTAGCTTTTTGGATAGCAGTTTCTTTCATTTCTAAATATTTACTTAGCTAGCTGCTGAATAGGGAAGTAGCAGGAATTACGTTACCATCCTTGTGCTAAAAAAAGTCTAACAGCATTTGGGTTTAAGCACAATATGGCCTTGACAGTAGTTTGCTCTCTTGTCCCGGAAGGCATATAGCATAGCACAGGAAAAGAGCCTCAAGGCATTAGTGTAATCCACCGAGGTTAAAGTGGGAAAGCTAAAATTATTTAATGCATTTTAAGCCCAGAGCACAGTAAATGGTCCATTGCTAAGAAGCAATCCTGGCTAAAAATACACCTCTTTTTAATATGCTGACTTGAGGTTTTAAAAATGCCAGCAAAGGGTCTCACTGAAGGTATGTCTCACACCCCTTGTCTCGTTCAATAGAGTCCCCAGCTCACTTGCAGGACGTATGAAGCTGGCATGCTTCTGAGCCTGGAGGTTACAGTTGACCATGAAAAGGCAAGCTGAAAAGATAGATGATCATTACTAGCATCTTGTCAGGAGTGCCCACACCAGGGGAACCATGGAAATAACTAAATACTCTTCAAAGCTATCAGATGTAAAGTTCTGATCTCCCACTCTGACCATGGATTGGCCACCCACCAAGGAAGACATTCCCCACCAGACAGTCCAGACTGAGGTCTGGGCTGACTGAGGGGGGAGTTCCCCTTGGGGGAACCCAGGGATGCAGTAAGCTGTCTCAAGCCCCACTCGATATGCTAATCGGCATTTGGCCTATTCTGAGAAAACAAAAGCATTCAACTGTCCTCATTTAAACATCTGTAAACAGAGAAAGCAGTGCTGATTCACACAAATGCAAAATTAAAAACCTCAGAAACAGAAAGCAGGATTTAAGAGCAACAGGGAAAAGGCACTGCTCCCATTTAGCTAGAGAACTGATGAGTACTCTAGTAATATGGACCAGTAAATCCAGTACCATTAAGGAACACTACATGCCAGAACATGGCTTGTACGGCATGACCCTGCCATGAAAAACTTGAAAATCAGGAACTCAGTCCTTACAGGAGCCTCTGGATGAAGTCACAGCTATTAGATTTTGTGCAACAGATCCACTTAGTCACATTTCAGAGGATTACCAATATATTAATGGAAGAACAAAATAAATAACCCTAAGCAGATAGTTGCAAAGGCATCATGAATTACTGTAAACAACTCAAAAACTCAATCACAAAAAAATGAACCTGTTCATAATGCACTCTTTAAGTAAATTGTGACACAAAGCCTGTTTCTGGTAGCTACATAGTGCTCCTGAAAATCAGTGTATGAGTGGAAGTTGATAATGGCCTTAAAAGAACCAATAAATAATGTCCATATAAGTTTCCTGTTAATAGTTGCTGGTATTGTTGTATTATTTTGTAATTCAACTTCATTTTTTATGTTTCCACTCTACAGCCTTTTCTCATTTCTACATGGCTTTCTGCTCAAAAATAAGATAGATTGATTTTGACTGGAAAAGTACTTCATTTACTTTGCTACTCTTTGCAGCTTAGGTTTAAGGAGGAAAGGTTCAGAACTTTGGTATACCTTTTTTTTTTTTTTTTTTTTACCTTAAACTAACTTATAATGGGAATCAGACACTATCTCAGAGAGTGTAGGATGAGACCAAGGTCCTCCTTACTTCCCGAGTCTTAAAAGTTAAGCCCTGTCTCTAAACACTTATATTCTCCTTGGTTTCTTTTCTGGCTATGCTGGATGATGCAGAGGAGAGGCTGGATCAGCTCTGATGGCTTTGCAAGGCCACAGCTCATAAATGGGCCAAATCCTTGCATGAGAAATAGCCCACCATGGATACTCAGTTAGCTCAAACCAGTTCAAGATAAAAATGTGACAATTTCGGCATT
>NW_008616801.1:51643-52013 GCF_000691845.1 Merops nubicus | reverse complement strand
TCCTGAATGTCCTCTTCCCTTTCAATGAACTTTCTTCACTTTCAGTCTCCCTTTACAGAATTTCAACAGAATTTTTTTTTTTTTCCATATTCCTTTTTTTCTGCCTCAAGTACAGAACAACCTGGCCACCCTCACAAATGAGAATCAAGTTTGTCCATGTCCAACATTATATTTGAAGTCATGTTTTTATTGGTTAGTAAACATCCATTTGCATCAGTGAGGTATAAAACTCTCCCTTTTCACTATAATGACTACTTGGAGAATTTTTTTCTCGTTGGACTTTATATTCTTCGTCACTTTGCACACTATAGCTACACAAGATATGAACATCTATGCTAATTTTTGTGTAGCTTGATACAAATGCATGGCT
>NW_008616801.1:48400-51612 GCF_000691845.1 Merops nubicus | reverse complement strand
CAGGAATGATAGAAATAGGTCACTTTGGAAGCACAATGGTTTTGAATGGTTTTTCCTCAATCTGCTTTTAGTTAGGCACGTTCATACAAGTAAAATCCTTTCAGAATTCATGCATTAAGTAGTTAATTACAGGCATGTGCCAAGACTAGTTTTTAAAGCCTCTGATTTCAGCAAGAAACACTAAAGTAGTTTTTGCTGTCTAGGTGTGAGGAATTACCTAAAGATTTTTTACAAATTACAGAGTTTGGCAAGTCTTGAAAATTTCAACCTGAACCACAATTTTAACAGTGCCATTAAGTCCCTTGTTAATGGTGAATGGACACTAAAACATAATGTACTTCAGAGATATTTTACCCTTTGTTTCCAAATATGCTATGATGTTATTATCATTGTTAATATCTAACTTCTCCTGTGTGCATTATACCCCCTCTTTTTAAAAGAGTTAACTCCCCTCTTTTTCACACCATAGTGAGATATGGCTTTGAATCTTCACCAGTCCAACTTTCTACGCAGATTTAGAACTGTAATACCATACAAAGCAACAACAATATAACAGTTAATATAACTATCCAACAGCTACAAAATCACACTGCTAAAACCTACATTAACATACTACAATATACTCATGAATTAATTCAAAGACCACCACATAATCTTATAATTAATGAATCTAGAGTGCCTGAGTTATTACTAAAGAACATTTTCATTCCTTTTCCCTAAAAATGCAATATTTACAACAGAGAGTTTACACCGTCACTAGGGGAACACCAGTTCCCAGAGCCAAATCATTCATTACTCATGACGTAACCCACAGCATGAAGAGTTCCTTGAAAACCGTATACTACAAAGCTACAGTAGTTTCCATTAGTGTGAGAACATACCACATCTCTCATAGGATTCAAAGTATTTCCCTTAGCAACAATAAAACAAACAAACAAAAAAATACAAAGGAGTAGTTAAAAGCATTGGATATAAGTGAAAAGAAGTCCTTAGTTCACTGTAATGAGCTAGTCTAGCACTGTTCAGGTCATAAAGATGCAGAAATTACTCCAGTATTTTTGACCTACTGGGTTGTGGATTACAATATAAAGGTTTTGTTGTTGTTGTTGTTGTTTTTAAAGGAGATTTATTTTAGTTACAAACACAATTTCAAAGGAGGTATTTCAAAAACAATCCAGACACTTTGTCCCTTGGAAGTAGACACCTACAAAATGTCTCTTAAATTAATCTCTTTCCAATTTACCAAACTATTAAGGGAAATTTACAGGAAAGGCTGCAGTTCAAAAGCCATTTCTTCATGCGTGCTTGAATCACCCACTAAAACAGTTCAAATTAAACCCAACATGGTTACTTGGATCAGTACCCCATTTACCCATCAATATTCAATTATCATTCAATAAATATTCAATTATCAGCATCTCATTTACCCATGAACACGTGAACCCTTCTCCGTGACCGTGCAAACTGGTCATGCATTTAACACAGTGCACAGGTATCCCTACATCCTATCAAGTGGTAGCACTTTAACTGGGCTATACTGTAAGACACAGCAAAACTGGGACCTATTAGGAAAAAAGTGATTATGGGAGAGCTGTTTAAGTGAGAATGGGGAAGAACTTGGGAAGAGAGAAAGGAAAGTAAGAGTCAGCAGATCAAGCAGCCCCAGAGCTGTAGGTGAGGTCTTCCCACGGTCAGCTTAGAAATCACAGTGCTGGTTTAAACAGCCTTGCTGCTCGGCCATCAATAGGGGCTGGCTCTGCCTCAGGCAAAGTATCTTCCCTCCTCACACCAATCCCACTCCAGTCATGCACAACAGCTAAATGCTTCAGCTGGGTTTCCTTTCAAACCCTGCAGACCAGTACTGCCCAGGCACAGGGACTGAAGCCCCAGGGGCTGCTACCGGATCACTGGATTTGATGTTATAAAATAACCTTATCACTGTTTTTGGAAAAGTGGGACATTCGGTTTATTAATTTAAAAAGACTGCCAGTCCAACAGCGTACAGAGGTGATTGACTGATAATGTAAGATCATCTCACGGAGAAAAACAGACCTAGTAACTCATGCATTGCAGTGCAGCCCACACTGCCTGTCATCCCCAATGCACGTGGAAGGACTGAAATAAAAGACTGACAGTGTAGAAAGATGTTGTGTGACTGGTGTTATTTCACCCACCAGAAATATAGCATAATTATACCTAGGCATTGCCCTCGCCATGTTACACAGCACACAGAGGTTATATCAGAGCAGATTTACTGGCTTCAAACTTCTAGAGATAATTTCTTACACTTACACGACAACATTAAGCACGTGACAGAGCTGAAGACATTTGAAATGTAACTTGAGAGTACACTTTGTTCAGAAGGAAGTTGGAAAGTCACTTAAGAGACTTTGCTCTATCTTTGCGTCATTTTGCCAGGAACTAAAGAGCACAGCCCTGTTCTGCCCTGTCCCCTCTCCTGCCGCTTTGTTGGCTGTAGCACTGGGAACACTTCAGACTTTCTGGCAATCCAACATTTTTCAACTTGCTCCTTATGTCAAAGCTCGTAGGAGAACTTAATTAAGTTTATGAGCTTTTGTAAGTGACCTTGCAAGAGCCCATTGTCAGCGCTGAAATAGCTGGCATACAGTTTGCTTCATTTCTGTTTACAGTGACAAAAGTCTCCTAACACAAGTCTCCACGGTATTGGGAATAATTTTATAATGATGAAAAACAACGAGAATTCGTCAAAACTCTTAAAATGAAAAATAAATTAATCTAATTATAGACATTAACACTACATCAATGATACATTCATATTACATTAATACTTTTTAACGGTTGAAAATACGTTTTAAATTAGAAGTTTTGTTTATTTTTTTCCTGGAAGAATACAATTTATTAATTGCAGAATTGCAAAGCTGCTTTAGCTGGCAAAGAGTGATTACATTTCTTCTTCCTCTACAACAATATGCTAAAAAAACTGTTATTTGAAGAGGAGATTAATGTCCCTTCTGTAGTTATATTTTGTCTCGTTAGCTTTATTCTCTGCCATTAAAGACCCCAAAGAATATCACCACGTATTAATGCTTTTCGAGTACGATATTCCATACACTCATGCACATGAAGTACTTAAGCCTCTTGTTTTGTCAGTGTTCAGAAAGAGACCAAGTCATAAATAAAACCTTGATTTCCTTACAACAGAAAATACAGTAAAAGTTAGAAGTGCACTC
>NW_008616801.1:18211-48369 GCF_000691845.1 Merops nubicus | reverse complement strand
TCTTTCCTAAGTGACTTCAATTTCCCCTGTTCCCTTTGTGGTTTGGGGATTTCATTCTGTTTTCCTGATGTCTTTAGATATTCTTGTGTCTTAAGGGGGAAACTTTAACTTCAAGGACAACTGAATGTCCCTTACTCCCAAATGACCCTTGTTAGCCAGAGTAAGCCAGAAATTTTGATACTTGTAATTAAACAACAGGAAACCACATTCAGAAGTGAAACAATGAAAAAAATCTATAAAATATCTTGTATATTAGTGCACTCAAAGGACCAAACACAGATACTTTTTTTTTTTTTTTTTTTTTACTATCAGCATGGTCTCTTCTTAGTCTTAGAGAGATGGTGTTCTTTAAATGTGTCTCTCTCAAATTGTTTACTAGTGTTATTTCAAGAAGTAAATTTAATATTATTTCACAATATTATTCTTAAGAATAAAATTCTGAATATAAGACTATTACATTATCAAAGTGCTTGTTAAATTTTATCAAATTAAATTTACTCTAATAAATACTCTCAGTGTTGGTTATGAATATTTTGTACTCAAGAACCAGGTTCTATAACATGGCAGAAGTCCCCTGGAGCGGGGCTTTGCCCTCAAGAGCAGCCAAGGACACGCTGAAATGCGGAAACAGCATTTGGCCTGGAAATAGGGCAAGAATTCAATACGCTGTATCTGATAGAACTGAATCTATTACAGTAGCCAGATAATTATTTACTGAAGCCAACATGAAGCAGAGGCATCAAGAAGTCAGACATCAAGGCAATCCTTACGCCTCTGCAGAGAAGGCATGACCAATGGGCTTTAGGCACATGCCTGGATTCTTTAATTCTTAAAAACCTAAAACTTCTACAGCTGTATTTACTTCTTTGCTGATTTTTCAGGGCAAACTACTTTGAATGTCTAATGTCTTTTGGATCTCTTCTCTCATTTCCAAGATATTTTCACCTGTGATTGAAAGCCATTAGGAAACATATATAAAGGAAAAAAGAGAGATCTTCATTGTCAACATGTATCTTGGGAATGTAACATGCTTCCATACATGTAACTTTTTGCTTGTTATTTATACTTTTTTTTTTCTCTCTGACATACCTTTGCACATCATTGCCCAGATCCAGTCTAGTAATCAACTGTTACACTCTGTGTTACCAAGTGATGATGCTGTTTTCATTCTATAGAAGATGTCTCACTGACACCGCAAGTGGCAACCAACACTTCCTAGTAACTAGGTGAGTATATTCCTGGCCACGATTCTGCAAAACCATGGTAACTATGTTTTTAGTTATTTTTTATTGTGGTAATTTTTATCAGTTCTTTCTACCATAATAAATTATAAACATGCATGCTTTGCTTCATTTAGTTTTCTGGCTCTAAATACTCAGAGGCAATTTCTACATGGGAAATCCTGTTCTTACTTTCCTTCAAGAACAGGCTCCCTAATGAAAATGGAGCACAGGAAGGCTTTCAATATAATCAGTAGCCCTTGTGCATCCAGAATAAAACAGTTAATGGTCAGATGGAAATATCCCGTTATGAATGCATATAAATAGCATAAAATAAACAAATACACAAAAGCTTAAGCAGATAATTACAAGATTTCCACAAAATTCTGTTCAACTGTATCCAAAACTTTATGACTAAAATACAGATACTCTTCTTGAGTATTTCTCATGAGCCCTACTTATCGTACGCAAAATTTTTGTTCAGCATCGCACATGACTTGAAGGATGGTATAACTCGATGGTACAAAGTAGCTGCAAGAAATTACAAAATCTGCACACAAGAAGAATTCCAGTTGAATTTTAGCAACTGTGAAGAGCACAATTATTTTTAAAAGGGAGCAAGATGAATACAAACAGAAAATTATACAGCCTTAACATACAGAGCTAGTGTGTTCAACACAACATAACATTTTTATATCTATAACATTAATCAAATATGACATGGTTCAAACTTCTCTATGTTCCTTAGTTTTTATAGAGTCTTCCTAGTGTTGCAGTATGTTCTCAGCCCTAAATGTCCACTAGCTGCTCTCTTCTCTCCCTTTCTATTTCCCTTGGCTACCATATTTTTAGGAATAATTCTCCTATTAATGCACTGATGATCTGAGTGAAGAACTCATAAATGCTTATGCAGTTACATGTTTACATTTGTCATGCACCACTGGAAAAATAAACCATTTACACTTTATACACTCTGGGCCCTTTTATTCCTCTAGAAATGCAAGATATATCTGCCAATTTGTCATTAATTGCAACCTCAGTCAGCTTTAATTTTTGCAATTCAAATACAGGAAAATTACATCACAAATTGCAAGCTTCTCTAATTTCAAGAGTAGTAAAAAAACTTAGAAATGAAAAAGGGAAAGGACAATACAAAAAAAATAACCCATTGGAATATACAGCTGGCATTGCTGTATCCAGATTTTAATGTCAAAGGCCAGTACAAATACTGCTGAGACAAATGAGTATCATTTTCTTTTATTTACAAATGCTTCTGCAATTTCATCTTCTATTTCATCTCACACAATATTACCTTCAAAGTCAGATCTCTATTTTTTTCCTATCTCTCCTCTACCCCAGAATGAACTGAAAGCCTCCAAAAATTTCTCTTCATCAAGATAGTTCAAGGCTGCTCAAATCAATTATGACTGGGTCAATTGGTAAACTCTTCTGCCTTTTACAATTTAAAAAGGGTAAAACATACCCCTCTGACCTTCCCCTTTGTATCTGTGTGGTTACAAAAATCTGTAAAGATTAGACTTAGCAATCAGACGTCTGTGGTAAGTGCCATTACACAGTATTGAGAAAAAGTACTCTAGGAAAGTTAACTTCTCCTTAGCGTGTGAAGATAGTCAATGACAACTTTCAAACTTTAACATAAATTATCCTCTAGCCTCTTAAAAGTTGCTGCCTCATAGTCACAATCTCACCACACTGCACATAAAGATAAATTGCTAAAATTAATGATAGATTCCGATCTGGAATCTATCAGTAATTTACTTTTCCAACATGATTGCTTAATTTTAAAGATCAAGCAATTTTGCAAGTCAAGCAGTGTTAGTGATAGGGATGTATCACCCACATCCAGCCCAGAGTCCCAGTACCAGCAGAGTGACTGCAGTCACAGCCTTGCCTACACATGCTACTACTGGCCTGCACTCTCGCCGTCAGTGCAGCTCCGTTTGCTGGTACATCCCAGATGCTGTGAGGATTTGGGCAGAATCCTGGTTCCCCTGATTCAAGTGAAAACTTTCAGAAATTTCAACGGAAGCAAGACTACTACCTAGTCCAGACTGCAGCAGACTATTCTTAGTTCTGTATGCCTTGACGACCTTTCTGCTAATCAGATTATGCATGTAGCTCCAGCCGAGTTCAATGGAAATTACACTGATAAATCAGTACAAGAATAAACAGGGGAGAAGATAATACATAATTAAGCTTTTTGCCTTTTGTTTCCTAGTGTTTTGAATCCCCTGAACTTTCTGTAGCACACCACTTGAGTTCTATGCAAGCAAAGGGAGACAACCCGGCAGCCAATAGAGCTTTACCACAGGTTTGCCTCTGAAGGATGGAGACAGCCCAGGTCTGCCTTTATTAACAGAGAAACAAATGGGCTGACAGAGGAGAGGGCAAAACTCCTCATCAGAACTTCACCAAGGAAGCTTGCCCTATCACCCAAGAATGCCAAGAGCTGTCTCAAATAGAAACTAAGGATTTGATAATAACCAGGAAGAAAGCAAATGCCAATGTCATTTCAGTCCATAATTATTTGAGGGAAGGAGTGTCACATTAGCACACATAAAACTAGGCCAAGACAGAACCGAAAGTTACCCTATTGATTTACTGAAAAGACATGTCACTTCATAAGCAATGCAACAAATGAGATTTTTCTTCTTCTTTTTGCTAGTAATGGTGTATTTCAGCCAAAAATATCTACAGCTGTTCAGCTACATCAACCTTTAAATGTCAAGAGCCATTGTTTAGCAAAAGATGAATTCCTCCATGCAAGCTAAAGCTGAGTAATGAATTGCCTCTTGTGCCACAGAGTACTCCAGTTATTGGAGTGACTGCCTTACTTACAGACACAGTAAGGCAGTCATCTATTCTCTGCTTAACACCTTCTATCAGTTCCTTGCCTAACCACTTTCAATAACATCTTAAAACAGCCCTATGAAATGATCAATAGCTTTATTATTGTTCAACATCTGGGTGACATTTCCATATTTAATATTTCCTGACTTCACCCACTGTCACAGTCTCTTCACTAGATCAATACTAATCTAAACAAGGTAACAGCATGCATGTATATTGACAGCAAGTGCTTCTCTCCAAGCTTTCCTCTCATGCAGGTATATTGAGAAGCTCAACCAAAAAGATCTCATCTGAGGGAGCCTTCTGTCCTCTCTTTTAGAAACACACCAAATTTCATTTGTATTATATTTTTCTTCCATCTTTCAGGGTAGATTCATGCTCAGACAATCTTACAATTATTTTTAAGCTTTTTCAACAGTTTATTGTTCAAACTACTTATTTAATTTCCCATTTTCAAGGTGACTCCAAATGCAGAGAAAAAAAAAATAGAACTTATTGTAGCCACATCCTCCTCTCGGTGCTTCTGCATTTGTTTAATCCCTTCTTTCTAATGCTATCACATCTCTTAAAATTCAAAGCTCTAGTTTGTCTTTCTCTTTATCTCCCTTTTCTCCCATAGAATTTTATCTTCTCCTGTCCTTTTTATTTTGATCACTTAATCCTCCTTTTTTTCCAGTTACTCCATATTTCAAGTGTTTCCAAATCAATATAACTGAAGGATTCTTTACATTTTCCCCAGATGTCACATCCTCTCTTGAAACGTGCTGAGCTGGAACAAGCATATTTCATTATATACATCCCATCTTCTTTCTTCCCTCAGTTTCTGTACCATTGTAACACCATATGTACCACCATGTTTCTCAAGTAATAAGTCAGATAGAAATATCAGTCCTTTTTATTAGCTCAGGGAATTTACCAGGAATTGTAGCTTAATTACATTAAACTCAGTGTTTCTCCTCTGTAAATTCCACTCCTTTGAAACAGAGTGATACTAGGTGTGTGACCAAGAGTGTTAATAAGAGAGAGGACAGAGATAATGGGTATTTGCAATCAAGAAGATTTACCTCTTAAATATCAATGACAACTCAATTTAAATATTACTAAAAGCGGAAACGTACTCTGCATGTACTCTGCATCCTAAATTATGGCAATAGCAATGCCATTTCCGACCCATCCAAACCTGTCCTTCTGCATAAAGAGTTACTTTACCACCGTGGCACAGAAACTCTTCTTTGTTTGGAGTGGGTACCACGATCTATAACCACTGACAGCAGAGCATGGTAGGAAGCTCCACAGCTTTCAGCTACAGAGCTAGAATTTATTTTTGGGCATCTATGGCTCAATGACCTTTCTGTTCAGTAGATTGCCTTGGCACAGAGTCAAGGTTTGCAGCCCTCCAGCAGAGCTTGCATGGTTCCAAAGGCCAGAGGACATTTGGACAGGGAAAAAAAGTGCTGTATCTGAACCTCTGTAAGATCATGCTACCCTTAAAAAATTACATCAGGCACAAAGTTAAATGTCTTTCTCAGAATATTTAAAGGTGTTTAATCCTGCAATACACCAGTATAACATGTTGGCCAAATAGTTTACAGGGAATACAGGGAAGAAATCCTCCATTTTCAGATATAGAACACGATTTTGAGGAACTTAGAAGTTCCAAGCTCAAATCTCATCATCATGTGCTGCTTAGGTCAAAAACATAGTTAAAAAAAATCCCACCATGTCCTACAGCTACATTTACTGTAATCTACTGACTCTTTCACAGGTCCTACCTACAGATGTCATGAGCTGAATGACTGGACTACAAACAATAAAATTGCTTATGTAGGACAATAAAAATTAAATTCTTGTCAGTAGGAGTCAATTTAGCAAAATGATTCCACTAGGGATAAGTAAATGGATGCATTTTGCAAATCAAATATTAAAAAAAAAAAGGCATTAGATGACAAACAGTATTTACAGTCATCTTGTCCAGGTTAGTCTTAGTTCTTCCCACTAACTTTCAGGAACATTCACATTTGGCAGCACCAACAGCCTTTAGAGAGGTAAGTGAAACATTCTTTACAAAATTTAAAATTAAAGTCACTGCAAGTCCTCCATGGCCATTTAATGAACGTTAGAAGCCACCTTGTGCAGCAGTGACCACAGCTTTCCTCACGACCTCATGCAAAAAAACAAGTCTTTCTTCCCCAGAAGCTCTGCAGATGCCATTTGGTAGGTCTGCATGATTTCAATACAAGCTCTAGGATTTCCAGATGTGCCTTTTTTTTTTTTTTTTTTTTTAATATATTTGATTTGCAAATCTTTCTTTCTCAAAGAAACAATCCACAAGGAGGTCAGCTCGTGAAAGACAGGAGAAATTAATTTCTCAGCCTTGTGATTTCTGAGGTGAGAGTCCTTGCAGCAGTGGGTCTGTCAGACACACTGGTATGAAATATTGGCAAAGGTCCCAGGCACTGTCCCAGGCACTGTCTAGTTTTTAAACACTGTAGCAGGGGATTTTTCACAGGGGAAGACATCCAGGCAGGCAATTCAAAGCCCTAAAGTGGAAATATGAATCCTGCAGGTAGCAGTCCTTTGCACAGAGATACACCAGCATAGTGTGGTTTCTGTCTTTAAGAGCTTGTATGCTAAAGACACAAGAATCAAGTGCTTGCTTTAATTACAGAATAACAAATTTAGCTAACAGGCTGATTCATCAAAGTTACTCACAAACTTGAGTTTTCAGCAGATGATAAATAAGGAGAAATTTCAGCAGATGTTAAAGTGTTTTGCTAGATTATAGCCAAATTTATTTCTTGCACTAATCCTTGTAATTCATCCCTGGACACTCATATTTTCACTGCATATGCACACAGATCAAGACCAAATCACCAGACAGGAAAAACTTCCAGAGCCAAATCCCAGATTTTCAGGTAGCTGACAGTAGTCTCTACTTGTTGGGATTTAAACCAAGTGATATGTGAGCAGGTATCTGAATCTGCAAGGTGGCCCACAGTATTTTACTGTAGGGCATCTGCATTAGAGCACTAAAAAAAAATCACTATTATGTTCTGAAAAGTTTTCATTGCAATAGCTATTTTTGTTTTTCCATTTGAAATACTGGTCACAAAATTATCTTTATATTTACTAAGGAAATTATACCATTCACCACTTAGTAGTGAATAAATTTTACACTATATTGCCAAAGATGGATGAAGTGATTAAACACCACCCCTCCCCACAAGAAAACCAAAGGTAAAGAGGTGAGTGCAAGAGTTACATAAAACTATCTTAATCTTTTTAGAGAACTATGAATTTCTTCCTTTTTCTGTGTCAAAGACACCCAGTCAAAGCCATAAATTACTAACAGAAAACACAATTCAAAATTAATTCAGAAATCATTATAAATAACTTTTGCAGTTTTATTTATTTATTTTTGAAGGGGAAATACTTTACATAAAGTAGAAGTGATCCCAAATGCTACAGTCTTTTAGATTTCTTTATAAGGCACACAGCTGCAATCATGGAAGTTGCCATATTTGCACTGGAATTTTACTATCAGTTTATAAATTTCACATATGCAACTACAGGTCTAGTGAACCAATGCAAGGTCATTAACGTCTGCAACATAGGCTACTCCACGACATGTAAACTCAGTATTTTTCAGCCGAAATTTATTATTCTCATGACAGCAGATATTTCCTTTTGTATGAAAATTGGTGTGAAGGTATGGAAGGGCAAGAGAGGTCTTATTTATTTTATTCTGTGATTGTTCCATAGTGCAAAACTATGAGTAGGAGTAAGTACTTCAGTGTTCTCCAACATAATTACCAGAAATAGGTATTTTAAACACCTAAACCTGGAGATAATCATAGCTGCAAATATATAATATCTCTGCCTCCAGGAAGACGCACTGTGTATGTGAGCAATTTATCCTTCTACCTAAGTTGAGGGATACAAGCATTTATCAACTATGGTTATATACAGCTATACCCTGCTCCATGAACACACATAAATTTCAAAGTAATCTGAAACTTAACACATTTTCATAGCTATTAATCACTGAGCAGTTGCAGGGAAGGGAAGGCATCTGTATCCTCTTGTCTGGCAGTGATGTCCTTTATTCAAAAACACCATCACTGTAGGCAAGGTAATGCAGTTATGTGCAACACAGCTGGGCAAGATCTGGGACTCGGTGAGGCCACTGAAGAAGCCCTAAGGCCATCTACTGAGCAGTTGCCAGGCTGTCCAGGTTTCTGCGTGGAACTGGGGTTTGATGACATTCTGCTCGCTCAGTAGAGCAGGCTGTGCGCTGGCAGTGTTGTATAACCACGTACATGGTGGGGGTTAGGAAAGGGCACCGTCACTTACTCTGGAATTAGATTTCATGGCTTACTTTGTTCCCTAACAGGGAATCCTAGTTTCTGACACAGAAATAATGTATCAGGACAAAATAACAAAGTATTTTCTTAGTAAAAAAATGAAGGAAGTCAACAGAAAAGACACTGATCACGGACTTCTTCATTCCACCATGTATTACGACATACAGAAACAACTCTTGGGACTTCTATAACAATGCTTAAAGATGCGGTTCATACTACACATAAGAATATCTGCATGCACAAGTCACTGAAATATCCAAAAGAACAGAAACTAAAATACAACCAAAATCATTAATCCCCTCCAAATCTTTAAAACTTACTCTTAAGGCCTTGATCCTGTACCCTGAAAGCCACATCAATTTTGCAACTGATTTAAAAGTACATAGCACAAACCCTTTACTAGCATAGATGGAAAGTATATATCAAAAAGAAGTGGAAAGTCTTTAAGGTTTCTGAATATAGTTCCTTCAAAATACCAGTATTCAAATTAATGTACGTTTTATTTTTCTTAATTCTTTGGAATAATTCCAATAATCATGATATTTAATCACTTACATTTTTTTAATTTACCTTACAACCTCAGTGTACTTAATTCTATACTTCTACTTACATAGAGGGAGAAGCACATTCATATATATCTGAAAAAAATGCATATTTATAGAAACTTGGTTCACCCTTTTGTACTTACCCAGGACACATTTTTAGCCTTGGGTGTTTTTGGCATGGCAACATGCAGGGCTGAGATAACTAACAACAGCCCCACCAGCATGGAAAGTCAGTTGGAGGGGTAGTCCAGGTGCCTCTGTTACCGCAGGGTGTACAGTCTCTTCGCCTGTTTGACACAGGCACACTGAGCATGTGGTCAGGTAACAATAAAAAAAGTCATTTTTCTTCCCGATGTACAATCCAGTCAAACAGAGACAAATCTTTGTGAAGTATCTGTCTTCAGCAGCAGCTGGCTGTATTTCTGTATATCCATGAAATCCAAAGCTGGCTCTTCTCTTGGAAAAGTTAAAACCCGAAGTGAAAAGGATCCATTCTCACAGACACTTTACTCTTCCACCAGTAAAGCACAGAGCCCAGTGACCCACTGATCTTCCACCCAAGCACTAAGCTTATGGGAGAAGGAAACCCAACACTGGAAGCCACTCGCCTTCAGAGGATGCCAGCGAGACGCCTGGTTGCTGGCTGTGCCGTTTAACTGCTGCTCTGCCTGAATATTTCACGACTGAGATCTTCCGAGTAACGAAGAGAATTAGGATCTCAATGTCAATAAATAATGCACGCCGAGAGGTCGCACAGGTACCTGTTGTCCCCTGCACACCTGAGGCGTAGCGGCCGCCACTCCAGCCACTGGGAGGGCACCCGCTCCCCGCCACGGCACGGGGTGCGCCCACCAGCCCAGGCACGCCGCCCAGAAGGGGAAGCAGCAGCAGAAAATCACTGTCCCTGCTTGTTTCTCTTTGTTCCTCTGCCCTTCTGTCCCTTTACTTTTACCTCCTGTCAATCTAGATTACCAGAGTAGATCCAGGCTAAATTTTGCAACTATCAGTAGTGATTAGAGTGAGTTGATTGAAATCGGATTACGCAGGAAGACCTCTGCTTCCCCACTCAGCACGCGGGCCAGTACCATTTGCAAAACACTTCTGCCTCACCGCACAGCATGAGGGCATTTGGAGTAGTCCATCTGAAGAGTAACAGCGCAGTCAAAACAAGCCAGACTGCACTGTCTTTAAAAAGGGAAAAGGGATTGTGCTTTTAATAGCTGCACGGTTTTACAGGGGAATGTTCCAAACAATTTCCAGATGCATTGTTTGCTGGAGTCTCATGTATTCACCCAAAAGCAGTGTGTATCAGAGAGTGGCATTATGTACCTCAAGGGCTCTGGGTACCTGATTGCTACTGCTCAAACACAGATCCAGTACAAGCAGAAACTCCGTGGTGTCTGAGCACCCAACGTTTGAGAAGCACCATCCTTAATGCTTACAAATCCTTCTGCTAGTATCTATGCAACTCACAATCTAATTCAAATCTGCTTTTTCCAAAGCGTATCATTAAATGTATGAGAAAGTGACCTGCCTGAACCATATTCAAATACACGTATTCATTTATTTAAATAGAAACACGAGCTACAAAGTGAAAAAGGCAGGATGTATTATAAAATTACAGTGCCATTATAAAACTGTGGTATTGAATCTTGACAAGAAGAAAACAAAAATAAATATGCAAAAGGAGGCTGGTTGAACAGAACAAGTAAGGGGGTGAGATGATAAAACACAATAAATAAAACTTATAAAATGCAGTTAATTCCAGCTGACAGACACTATGAACATTACACACAGATGTAGTTTGTATTACAACGTACCATTTCTCTAGGACTTCTTAAATAATAACTTAATATTATTATCTACTCATGATAGAGACCTAGATTATAATCCTGGCATCATCTGTCACTTTATGCTCATTATTTAATGTATTTGTATAAATTCAATGAGTTCATGATTCCACAAATGCAATTTGTGGATGGTCCGTTATTTGTTTGCTGGTATTAAACTACTATTAAGGTCTTTTCCAAGATGACAGCATAAACTTTTTATTTTGTTAAAAGAAACTCTAGAAACTATTTACCCTGATCAGGACAGACAGAAAAGCAAAACACATGTATTTTCCTGTGGAAATAATCATCTCATTTCCTAGAAAAATTCATCACACTTTGCTTTGCAAGTGCTAGAATGAAGGCTTGTAAGCTTTTATTTTTTTTTTAACAGATTCCCCCTATTTTTAGGAAGTCCACCCAGTCTCACGGAGCTGAGGCACTAACCGTTACAGGCTCAGTGGCATCTTTAACTAGAAGAACCTGTAGAGTTTGATTCATATCTACAAAATCAGCAGCTGATAAACTCTAGAAGTTGATGAAGTAGAACCATCTATTTGAGACAGTATGAATTACTGTGTAGCTTAACAGTAGGTTTTTCATTTAAGAGAAATATCATTTTTCTACAATAGATGTTCAAATGTAATCCAGTAGGCAGAAATCCTGCCAAAGTTAAGGAAACTGTAATTCACTTCTGGAAAAACAAAACAAAACAAACTGAAGAATGTAACTATTAAATGTTGCCAGTATTTGAAAAAAAAAAAAAAAATTAGCCTTTTCAAAAATATTAAGATATAGAGTATCTTGGATATTATGGAATAAAACTTTGAAACACTGTACTACTGTATGTTGGCAGCCTTACTTCAGGACTTAGGCTGTATAAATCACAGGCCAATACACATTCCAGGGAAGATGGCATTAGAGAACGGCAGATCAAACTTGTTTCCTTCAATGAAGCTCAAAGTTGCATAAATATTTGTATCCCTAAATTGCACTAGTACTTTTCACAATATCCTTTAAACAAGAAGACTCTTTATGAAATACAAATGCATTGAAAGTTTCAATGAAAACTACACAGATCAATGTTAAAATACAAGGTCATGTACATCCTTCTTTCTATTAATTGTATAACCCCGTCAGGTAGGAAAATTTGAAGATTCGTATATAGGTATATGCAGACCTCTCCCTATCTTCCTAAACTATGTAGCACATCTTCTGGGTTACAGAAAGTCTCCAAAATCTTATAACTGTTCTCTTATATGGCATACAGAATAATGTTACTCAGTCTCAGAACATATATGGCATTGACTTTCACCAGTCAGGCACATTCTTTTTGGATTCATCTTTACAAGAATCATGTAGCAAAGTTGTCTGTTATCTATTGTTATTCACACCAACCACAGAATCACCTCCCAGCAAGCCACTAACCAGTCAGATGCGCAATGGCAAACAGAAACTCAGGACATAACGCAGTTCTCCTGCAATGATTTTCTCCTGTCTGGACAAGCTCTTGCATCACCTGGAGAAGGTTAATTCAAGTATCTGATATGTCAAGTGATGACTAAAACAAGTCAGAATAAATAGCACTGGTTCAGTCCTAATTACAGAAATATTTCATAACAATAATGTTTTATCTTTTCAGAAAGAAAAGAGAAAGAATATCCTGAGAAATAAACTATGAGTGAAAAACCAATACAAAGGCAGAAAGAGCAAAAATTATCTGAGCTAGCAGATGGTCAAATAAAGGCCTCCCCCTTAAAAGAAAAAAAAGAAAAATAATTAAAAGAGAAAAAAAAAAAAAAAAAAAGAAAAAAAAGGAGAAAGAAAATGCCTAGGCCACAGGTTGCAATGCAGAAGCAACAGTTTTGATGCCATAAAATGACATAGAACAAAGCCTGTGAGCTAAATTTGTCTGGAGACAAACTACAAGCCAGCCCTGAACACTTCAGCACTGCTCACTGACTGGAGTTACCTTCCATTCCTCAGTGACACACAATTAGGAAAAGCTTTTCAGGTTTTTCTCAGGAACAAAGGCTTTTTTTCCTGTTAGAGGCAAATACTTAAATACATGGGATTCAACTTCAATACCATAAAGACCATGACATTTTTATCCATTTATTTCTGCAGAAATATTTCTAATCTAATATGTGCTCCACACCAAAGACAGAAGAATGTGCATGTTACAAATGTGTGCTACAGATCTCTGTGCTTTCTGTTAATATCACTGCAAGAGATCTCTGATCAAATATAAATTACTTGTCTGAGATGAATACATTGTTTCATCCTACACAAGGTTTTGTTCACAATAGGAAATTGCCACCGACTTTCTCTTTTTGTAGTGACGAAGGCAAACTGTCACAACAGAATTTCCACACACTTTTTATCTATGCATTATTTCCCTCCGTCTGACTTAGACTATAAAATCACACAATACATGCAAGTAATGAAGTAAAAAAAGCCCACAAAAAGCATTAGTTCTGGGAGGAACAAGACAGATGAAAATGACAGAACAAAATGCGAAGGAGATTTCAAATGCAGTTCTGCAGTAAGTTAGTTCTTAACACAGAAAAGTAACTTCACCAGCTGACTTGCTTTCCACTGGCAGAGAATGAAGTAGATATATTAAACAGTCAAGAGTTGTTTCATTATTATTAGTCCTCCTAATTCCCCCAACTCCAATGGAGTAAAAGTAATAAGTTGATGTCAGCAGGAGCAACCTGAAGCAGCCTAAACAGACTTGAATTTTGTGATCTTTGCTGAATCTGCACTACAGTCAATACATAATTGATAAAGGAACTGGGCTGAGAAATCTGTCTACAGCCTATTCCTGGGAAGAGGGAGCCCTGAAGAGTACAAACCACATTTTAGTCCTGGGAAAGGAAAGAAATGGCACAAACCAGTATACATAAACCAAAAGAAACAGTCACTTAAAGTAGTCTATGTAACATAAATGAGTTGGCTGCTGATGTAATCTCAGCTCTACTTAATAAAATTACCTGAAAATAAATTTAAAGATAAGAAATTCTGGGTTTCTCAGAATGCTAAAGGTAAGCAACTTTATGTTGCAAGCTTTCACAGAGAGCAACACTATAAACATACTTTTGTACACTTCTAAAGGCATATATTTCTACTTCCCAGTTGAATTTTCTGTTTCCACAGTTTTCATGTATCATACAAGTAACCCTGATCAAACAATTTGAGCTAGTGGGTCCATTTAGAAGCCAATGGTAAAATGTGAAGTCAGTCACTACCAGTACAGCAGAAAGCCAGCACATCATTTCCAAAAGTCCAAGTTCAGTGTATGGACATGTGCTGTCCATACACATGTATGGACAGGATGTTGTGTGGTAAGTGCCTCACCCAACGTACACCATCCACCAGGTTCTCATTCAAGTCACACAGCATGACAGCATTAGTGTTCTCTAGAAGAACTCTCTCTGCAAAGCTACACCAAATTTTTAAATTATTTGGGCTTGAAACTATGAATGTTTGCTTCCTGTAAGTGTACTGCGGTTCAAATTCTAGTGGCTGAACAAGTAAAATAAAAGGGTACATGATGACAGACATCCCTACGACAGTGTCGCAACTTTCTGTGGTGAGACACTAAGAAGTGCAAAAATTCTTCTCAATGAGATGCTAAGCAGTTATTAGAAACAGTTCTGGTTTAAATATACTGTGTCTAGACATATTAACTAAAATATTTCACAGAGAAATTAATTACTTTATTCCATTCTGGAAGTCAGAGGATATAAGTAGAGAGTTTGTTACATTAGTACCTAACGCAAAGGTATCCTGCAGTACTGCCACTGGTATAGAACAGGTTAGCCCAGCTCTGACCCTATAATACTGTGCTAATAAAGATAACCTTGGTCCCACACAAGCAAGCTGGAAAACAGCTAGCACTTCAGTTTTCTCCTTCTTCTGATATTAACTCAGCTCACAGCTGCTGATGTCTTGCCAGACAAGTGCTCCAGTAAAATGAACTAAATTTATTCCCTCACATAGGAATTAGAAATACTGAATTTTACTTAAACCAGGTAATTTAGTGCCAATGGAATGCATTAAATATTCCTACTACAAAAAAATAAGGAATGAAAAGACAATAAAGGTTGAAAATTTAGATGTTACTAAGCCTAGAAAGTCCAGAAATAAGTCCTGTTATATGCAGGTCCTATGATGTAATCTTTAATTCCAGAGAACACAAATCTTATTGTAGAAAACAGAAGATACTCATCAAATGAACAATGTTGAACAATACACCTAAAATGATGGACATATTCCAGACATTTATCATGCTTTATCTCCTTTCTGAGGTTGCATTTCTTGTACAGTCACCACAACATCAGATAGTTTTCCCATCTTTAATGAGTATATTTTCAGAAGATGCTTGTGAGGGAAGATGCTATTGTTATTTTCATTTGATAGCTGGAATATCAGTTCCAGATGAGTCCATTAGTTAATGAGGACTCTAGTCTGAGAAGGTTCTGTTCTGATCTTTCCAAGAATTTAACATTCTGTATTCAGAGAACACTTGTGGACTTCCTCTATATTGCATACTCAGCAGTTCTGCAAATAAATCTTGATCACTTAAATTTTAAGATCACAATGTGGTTTTAAGCTACATATTCCCAGATGGTGGTATACAAGACACTCAGAGGACGATCTGAATCTCTGATTTAAGCAAAATGTCCAGCCTAGTCAAAAGCAAAACAAGCACCAAATCCATTTTCGTCTTAGAACTATCCTCTCTCTTCCTGTCCTACACTCACTTACAGAGCCCCTACTTCAGCAACAAAGGAATGCCTCCCGCCAAGAAAACAGAATCCCCTTTCCCCCAAGTATCCACCACCCAGTAATGAATATAGCTGGGATCTTAGGAAAAGGAGAATGTGGTTCTTGGCCTTTAAATACCGCATTGCAGTGTATACATACAATTCTAGGATATTTCATCTTTCAAACAACTGATTTCGTAATCTCAACATGTTATAATGCAGAGGTTTTCCCATTTTATTTTATATAAGTTTTAATAAAAGTCTCAGCATCATCACCACCAGGAAAAACAAACAAACAAAAAAACCCAACAACAAACCAAAAACATGAATGCATGGAATTATTTTGGTTACAACAAGCTTCATAGTACTGCCTGTGACTGCCCTCAGCTCTGAGCTGTGGCTGAAACAGCTGCACGTTGCCAGAGTTAACTTCAGTTTGGCTCCGCAAAATAAGCAAACAACAGAATTAATGGGTCTGCTCTCTAGATATAAAACAAAAATAACATCATAACCTTGCAGAGAAATGCTGTAAATTTGCTCATTACTGTTTGTGAAACAATTAGATGAACATTATAGAAGATTGCACTGCTTAAGGAAAATCAGTAGGGAAAAACCTTCATACACATAAGAGGAATTCACAGCCTGAGCTGCCAAACTGTAATTGCTATTCTTTACACAGGCCAGGACCTCCAAAAGGATGAGGCACACGGTCTTCTGCTTCCTGATACCCAAAAGATACTGCAGCTTAGATACTAGCCCCTCCTTCTGCTGTGCCTGCTGGCTCTGAATCTTGGTGGTCATCTCTTTCCTAACACCAAATGACTTGTGATTCCACAGCCCAGTTCCCAGCCTCCATTCCATCCTCCTCTAACTCCAACTCATTGTCCCTGCCATTAATCCCAGCCACCAGCACTGCCACCACCCTGCTTGGACCACCGAACACAGGGACAGTGGCAGACCAACCCCTTGCTCTAGGCAGATCCCCCAAGACTATTCTAAATCACACTTGTAAGTAGTGTTTCTAAATCGGTAGCAAGGTGAGAAGGCTGCTGCCATGCCAGTATAGCCCAGCAGGCAGGGAAAAAAATGGAATGGATTTACAAAGAACCAGAATTTTTCTGACTTCAAACCCATGAAAATTCAGACAACTGAAAGCTGGACTTAAAAGTAATTCTTCAGCTGTTGTCATAAGGTTACAATGGTCATTCATATTTTCAAAATATATTACCTGAGATACTACACCTGACTCAGGGATTATATAGAATCATAGAATCACCATGGTTAGAAAGGACCTCCAGGATCATCAAGTCCAACCTTCCTCCAACATTTCCCTAACCACTAGACAATAGCCTCAAGTGCCACATCCACTCATTTTTTTGAACACCTCCAGGGATGATGACTCCACCACCTCCCTCAGCAGTTCGTTCCAGTGCCTAACCACTCTCTCAGTGAAGAAATACTTCCTAATATCTAATAGAAATCTCCCCTGGTGCAACCTTAGGCCATTTCCCCTCATCCTATTACCAGTAAGTTAGGAAAAGAGACCGACACCAGCCTCACTACAACCTCCTTTTAGGTAGTTCGAGAGGTCTCTTCTCAGTCTTCTCTTCTCCAGGCTAAACAACCCCAGTTCCCTCAGCCAGTCCTCACAAGGCATGTTTTCCAGCTCTCTCACCAGTCTCGTTGCCCTTCTCTGGACCCACGCCAGCACCTCCATGTCCTTCTTATCCTGTGGTGCCCAAAACTGGACACAGGACTCAAGGTGTGGTCTCATGAGTGCTGATTACAGGGGCACAATCACCTCCCTGCTCCTGCTGGCCACACTATTTCTGATACAGGCCAGGATGCCATTGGCCCTCTTGGACACACTGCTGGCTCATGTTCAGTCAGCTGTCCACCAACTCCCTCAGGTCCTTTTCCACCAGGCAGCTTTCCAGCCGCTCCTCCCGAAACCTCTAACGTTGCCTGGGGTTGTTGTGCCCCAAGTGCAGGATGTGGCACTTGGCCTTGTTAAACCTCATACAACTGACCTCAGCCCATTGCTCCAGCCTGTCCAGATCCCTCTGCAGAGCCTTCCTACCCTCCAGCAGATCAACTCCCACTTAATTTCATGTCATCTGCAAATTCACTGAGGTGCATTCCATCCCCTCATCCAGGTCATTGATAAAGATATTAAAGAAGACTGGTCTCAAAACAGAGCTCTGAGGGACACTGCTCATGACTGGACATTAACTGGATTTAACTCCATTCACCACAACTCTCTGGGCTTGGCCATTCAGACAGTTTTCAGCCCAGCAAAGAGTCCACCTGTCTAGCCCATGAGACACCAGCTTCTCCAGCAGGATGCTGTGGGAAACGGTGTCAAATTTCTTACGGAAATCCAGGTAGACAACATCCACTGCTTTTCCCTCATCCACTAGATGGGTCACCTGATCACAGAAGGAGATCAGGTTGGTCAAATAGGACTTGCCTTTCACAAACTCGTGTTGGCTGGATCCAATCTTGCTGTTGTCCTGGACTTGCCGCATGATCTCCCCCAAGAGGAACTGTTCCATAATCTTCCCTGGCACAGGCTGGCAGGCCTGTAGTTCCCTAGATCCTCCTTCCTGCCCTTCTTGTAGATGGGTGTCACACTGGCAAGCCTCCAGTCATCCTGAACCTTCCCCATTAACCAGGACTGCTGGTAAATGATGGAGAGAGGCTTGGCAAGTTCCTCTGCCAGCTCCCTCAGCACTCTCAGGTGGATCTCATCCGGCCCCATGGACTCGTGAGTGTCCAACTGGCTTAGCAGGTCCTTCACTGCTATATCCTGGATTATGAGGGCATCATTCTGTTCTCCATCCCTTTCCTCCAGGTCAGGGGTCTGAATACCATGAGGGTAACTGGACCAACTATTGAAGACTAAGGCAAAGAAGGCATTCAGTACCTCAGCCTTTTCCTCATCCTTAGTAACAATGTTCCCCCTTGCATCCAATAAAGGATGAAGATTCTCCCTGGTATATTTCTCTACACATATTTCTCAGAACAGGAAGAAATTTTATGGATATTCATAACATGCAGTATCTATTTCCAGTAGCTAGTTGCTAAGGTAGTGAGGGCAACAATCTTCCTTCCATATCTGTCCTATTCAGCAGCAAACTGAAGAAACAAAGGTTTCATAATAATTCAGAAAACTGAAGAGAAAAAAAAACTAAACCACACAAAACAGGTTCACTAAAAGAAATGGAAAGCTGAAATTATCTATGAGTTTTACAAGCTTCTGTATGATGCTTTAGAGGCTACTGAAAAGTTCACATTGGATATTTGTAAGTAGAAAATTAGTGATACACTCACAGCAAAGGAATGCTCAAAGAGTATGTAAGTGTAATATTTCAGTGATATTTTGGTTCATTGCATATAAGTAATAATGGAAGTACTAAAAATACTCAAAGAACTGTGATTTAATACTTTGGTGAGTATCACGCTAAACTGTATTCAAAATCACAAGAATAATCAAAAGCATCAATCAATAATCAATGGTAAGCCAAATCAAGACTTTCTGTGAAAGAATAAAATGTACTACACATTAAGGTATAAATCACTGAGGTAATTTATTAATTCTAAGAATGCTTCAATAAAACAAAATTCCTCAAGCCTTCATAAGCAATAGGAATTATAGTATCTATGACTTTTTCAAAAACTATTATTTTTTTTCTACATGCCTGAGAAGCTGTATGTAAGTCTTTTACAAGGAAATCAAAAGTACAGTGAGTACACTATGACACCTCAACCCTTTTGTATGCATCTCTCATTCAAATGTATTTACATAAAATAAATGCTTTCAACTGTATTGATTTTGTTGTGCAATATCCTTTACTATGAGCTACTGATACAATAACTTGAATATTATCCTTTTTATTTTGTTGTTATTTCTTTTATGACTACTCCAACAGTTCCTTCAGAACACACACACACAAGAAGCTGACTCATTTACAGTATTTTATATAACAAAACAGAACATTGTATACACATAGGCAAAGCCATGAAAGAGTATAAAAGTGCTTGGGGAAATAAAAATTTATTTTAACTTTTTCTTTACTTCTAACACTAGTTAAATATACCATCAGATGATATTATTTTCCTGTGGCCATCTCTTGCAATGATTGAAAATTCACTGACTGAAAAGCCCAAAACCCTAGACTACAGCAGTAACAGCGTTTATAAAACCTTCAGTTACACAATCAATGTCGAGAAGGACAGGATGCTGAATTTATTCAATGTTCAATTGTTTTGGTTAAATTTTTTGTTATCAGATACAGTGAAGGCAAATTCAGCCTTCCTACCACTGACAGGATTTTATTCTCTGTTATTAGATACCATCATCAAGCATCTCAAGCCTAAATTGCTAAACATGAGCAATGATGTTCAGCGCAGTGATATGCAAACTCACTACTATAACCGTGCAAGCCTTTCAGAGAGACAGTTTAAACTCACACAGTGTTGTATATTAATCAATGAAATCATCAGTGAAAAGCCAGTACAAATCTGAATCTGTTCTAACATGTCACATCATTCCTCAGGGAGAAGCAACACACTATGAAGCAAGGATTTAAAAATAAAAATGCTCTGAAATATGCTCTTAAAAATGAATATAATGTTTGCCATCTGGAAGACCACATATCAAGAAAGATTCTTACTTACAAACCTTTTTTTCATCTCACCTTTCTCATGCCTATTCATATTTACTATAACAAAATGACATTCTGGATCTAAATCTGCTTCTCATGTTTTATCATCTACATGCAGGGGAGACAGCAAGGTTGGTGTGAGCAGCCAGTCTAGGACAGATCAAGGGAAAGCACTTGGCTCTTGCTTACAGTACCATTGTAGTTAAAGCCAATAAGAGACTCTGAGGAGAAAAGTCAGAAACGGGGGACAAAGGAAAAAAAATAATTAAATGAAGTTCACCTTGCCCAGGTAATATTTATGTATTGCATATACTGATTATCCTTCTGGGCTGCCCAACACAACGTAATATAATGAAAAATATTGTACCAGAAGAAGGCCAAAAATTACATCATCTTTCATGCACCAAATTAAATGTTCCAGCATCAGAGCTCAGGAGTACATCTCGGGCACTGATGGATGAAAGCAATGGGAACAACAGTCAGGTTGTGAGTGGTCTCAGAGAGTGTCCAGCTGAGCTAAGAGAAGATGCACTGGGACAGGGACAGGCCACCTCTGCAAACCAAAACGGGTTATGTGCAGAAAAAATGGGAGAGACTCTCACGAAGCCACTAACCCAACACAAACACCTCTGTCTCACCATGATTCACAACATGTGACACCAGGGCTGCAATATATATGTCTAAATTTAGGGTGGGGGAGAGGCAGCATCCCTCCAGCCCCTCCTCCGCCTGCACAGGGATGCTGTGTCTCACACCGGCAGCATCAGGCCGCAGCGCCTGCAGCTGCAATGACCTCTGGTGGTCTCTCTGTCCTCCTTCACAGCCAAGCGCAGCCATCGCCCAAGTCTCAAAACTGCATTCTGACCAAGTGTGTAAACCCTAATAATTCACATTGATCTCTGAGACTTCAGAGTGATATATTTGGAGACCGGTTTTACCCCGCGCAGAGGGGGCCCACATACTCAGTACCCCTGAGGTCCTTGCTGCTTGGCTGGCACAACAAGCTGAAACTGAACCACTAGAACCAGGCTTCATGGCTGAAAACAGCCCTGGTGGTACCTTCTCCAGCTTGCTGGAGTCTGGATCTAGTTTTGGCAAGGAACCCTCCGTTACAAACCCTCCGGGCCCCTCAAACAGGCCTTAAATTCCTCTAATTTGTTTGTCTTCGACAAGAGACTTTACACTCCTGAGCTGTAACTGGCACATTCTCATCCCAGTTTTTATTGGGAAATGTAAACAATTCTCCAGTCTAGAAAGAAGGAATTTCTTAGTTTTTTCCTGGGTGCCAGCATTCACTGTTCCTGTCCAAGTTACCTCCTAACTGGACAAGCTGATCTGTAGTGTTATGACAATGACACCACATTGTACCTACTCAGCTTGGGAAGTATCTTTGAAGTTCAAACCTAAAAAGTTAATCTGTTGAAATAATGATACAAGTTTTTTATTTACGTCAGTAATTTAGTTACTTACATTAACTCATATATTAAGAATTACTTATCTCATTTGCGACATCAAATCAAGGAACCAGAATGTTATCTCTTTTTAAAGAAAAAAAACAAAAAAACTTTTGTACCTTCTAGATAAAAATCCACATTTTATGTGATGGCAAAGTGACAGAGACGTTACTTTCAATTCGTGATTCACACAATTTTGTATTTGGAGAGCACCTCATAAACTTGTCACATACACAAAATGAGAAGCTCTAAAGAACTGCAAATGCAAGTTTTATTTCATGGTCTCATTTGCCCTGTTTTAGCATGTTTTCAATTTTGCAGCATGAAAGCAAGAAATTAAACACAACCCACAGGCACACGAGCATGTGACCATCATTCAATCAGCATATTGCTTTAGGTCTCACTGACCTTGGCAGTTTTACAAAATTTTTATTTCCGGCTGGTTGAACTGTTCTTCAACAACTTTTTTTTTTTTTTTTTTTTTTTTTTACTGTAGTAGTCACAAACTGGCTTTTTTGTATTATCTACCATTCATATATGCTGACCAAAAGTATTTTTTCTAGAATATATGTGACTTCCCTAATGCAAAACATCTACACTAATCCTTTGGTACTTTTACAGTATCTAGGAAATCAAAGATTTTTTTTCTGCTTATAATCTTGCCATTTCTCAAAGGCTAGAGAAAGAATTTCTGTTCAGTGTTCCTGTGACTGAGCCTTACAATAGGAATTGTTACTATGAGTAAGCTTTGCACATAAAGAGATTTCCTTTGAATCCAGCCAGAGCTCAGCCATGAGTGACTGCAGAGAGTTCACAGAACAAAAACCACCTCTGTGATCCCTCTCTGTACCACAGGTAAATATCGTTACTTCTGGAAACAGTTTTTATCTTCTCTGTTCTGCCTCCTTTGACTTTCTCTCAAGAAAAAGATATTTCAGTTCATGTCTGAGGCTTATTTCAATTTACAGTATTTACACATTTTTCTTTAAAATTTTCAAGGACCACTTCACCCAGCTGAGAAATATAGCCATGACTAGAGTCAGCACCTTAGCCCTAAGTACCAGTACTAGCATAAAAACATTATGAGTTGATGCAATATATCTTTGAATCCAAAGCAATTTCAAAAATTAATATTAAATAAGGGGAGAATATTTGGCCTAAACACCACATCTGCAAATGCACACCTGGAGGGAGTCTCCCATTGGAAGTTCTGTGTCCACAGCTAGCAGGAGCTTGGCCAAGCCAGAACACCGTGCATCAGGCCAGGAGAGGTTTGCTGTGCAATCCTCCACTTTTTCTAAGTCTTTTTAATTTTTAGAAAATCCTATTCCATAGGGATAGGAAGATGTATCACCATAGATCATAAAAGGGAAAACAGTTTTAATTTTTTTTTTTTTTTTTGCAAGCTCACAAGAGACCTATTCAAATGTTGCTGCCTCAGTTCCCACAAGTAACTGGGACACGCAGACTCATCTGACCCCGGGACAGCATTTTCTAGGGCACACCTTATTACCTTTGGACACCCTGGTGTATGCACTGGTCAAATACAGTATTTCTTAAAATATGTGGTAAATACAGTGGGATGTTTGACTTGCAATAGGCTTGGATGAGGTGTGTTAATACCTAGGAGCTTTCCAACATCTAACACAAGGCAGATTAAGATAAAAACAAAGAGAAAATATTTCCTTACAAATTGCAAAGCACTCAACAGTTAAAACTTTTTATGGAGACAAAAGTGAAGAAGCTAAATCCTTCCCTAGAAAACTTTCCACTACATTTCAGCTCTTCCTGTATCTCTTCTTAACCCACAAGGTGCAAGCCTCACTGATATCTCTTTCTGGTGAAGTATTTTATATATAATTTGATCATTGAAGTCCTCCTCAGTGTTTGTCACCGAGACTTAATTTATTTCCTCCTGATACAGAAAACTTCATGGCTACTCTTCCTGTCAAAATAAACACTGTTTTGTTTCCTCAGAGATGCAAATATTTTCTTCACAGACCACATAACACATCATGTACTTCCCTAGTTTAATGATCATTTCTTTGCCTCAATCAAAGTAACATTTCTTTCCTTTTCTTGGCCTTTGGTGACTTGTAGGACCTGCTGTCTTCTCCTAAGGTTTTTATTATAAACTATACATCACCTACACAAATACATTAGTGCATGTATAGGCTATTCCTAAAATATAAATGGTTTGTGGATCATGGCACGTTGTTGATTCAACAGATCAAACATGGCAATACTTCAATGACTACCAGTAGTCATTAAACAACATAGTTTAATTAAAATTTGTAAAAATTCAGCTGTCCATATTACTTGAATTATGGTGCTGTTTGCAAATATATAAACACAAGCATGTAACTTCAGTGAAATGTGTGCACTAGTCGCTAGTTCATAACAACATTAACCATTTCTTCCATAAGAAAAGGTTCCACGTATGCAACCCCTTACCACCTGGGTTTTCTATACACACGGCACAAAACCTGCTGAATTCTTCTCTTCAACATCGTCTCTAAATTTCTCTTTATCTCTATTTCTTTCAATTTGAATAGTTTATTGCTCCACACAAACACAATCTAGATTAAACTCACTACAACCCTCGCATGTGGACTTTGATGTGGACCAAGTTCTCCTAGTTTAATGATAAATGAGCATTGGCATATGTCAGGTATGTTTTACCAAAACTTGGAAAACTTGGGATACAGGAATTGCAATGATCACATAACTGCCAAATAATTTTTTTCTTTTAGGAAAAACTGTAGCCTAGTAAAATGTTTAATGACTTGTTATATCAATATTATTATGTGGTAACAGAGATTCTACAAAACAGACAATAATCCATTCCTGTATTTATTTTATATGTGCTCACAAGACAGATACAGTCTTAAAGCTATTGTATGACTAAGCCTTTCCTTCCTTAGCTGCTGGGGACCAAGAGCCCAGTGTTTTATATTTATTTACCAGGTTTATGAAGGGCTGCGCTATTTCAGCACATTTTGAATATTCTGGGAGAGAAAGAGGACTAAACACCATGAGATTAACTGTACCATTTTTTCTTTCTTCTCTTCTGCACAACCTTTATCTATGTTTGGTTCTGATTAGGTAGATAATTAATAAAACTAGTTTACCTACTGAATGGTAATTTACATGCCCTGCAGTGTCTTGCATATAAATGCTGCTCTTATAAATAGTAAATTAACCTGTTTAAGTAAAATCTGTGTCTCCCTCCCAGATTAATTAAATAAAAACAACATGAACACTATATTATATAATAATTTAGCTCACATATACAACTTGGAAAATAAGAATTAAACAGACCCACTTATTTTCAAGTCAGGTAAAACCAGAGAAACCTTGGAAAAGCTGTATACATAACTTACTAAAACAAAAATCAAAAAAACAAACACACACCCAAACACACACATAATGAAAAATACGGGAAAAGCATTAGTAGAGGAAAAGAAAGCTATTTTAACTGGAATGCTTTTTTGAAAAAGATAGAAATAGGCAAGCAATAAATGAAGCAAAATGTCTCTACTGAAAATAGAGGTATTAATACCTGGTATAGTAGACCAGTTTCTGTGGACAAACCCATAAACAGCAAAGATTATGAAATGTGATGATGGTGAATGATATTGCCAACAGTCTGGTTATAAACCCTGAAACAGACTTTAAAGAGAGGAGGGACAAGATGAAGCATCTGACCACATTTCACCAGATGCAGAAGGTCACTACTCTTATAACAGTAATAATTTTCACTACTCCATAACAGATCAAAGTTTGCCAAAACTACCTTTCAATTGTTTCTTTCCAGAAGCAACACAAAACCCAGGAGCACTCCTCCTTCCACATCAGGCCTCCAATGCCACACACACAGTGTGCTCCCAGCCACACGCATGCACTTCAACATAGGTGAACAACTCCAACTACACGCTGCAGCAGCTTCTTCAGCTGTTAAAGAAAAAGTATTTCAGCCAAGCGAAGCAGCAGAGTGGTTCCATCTAGAGGAAAAGCCTGTAAAAACTACTCATCCCTAATGACTAGCTATTTTTAAATTAATAATAAGCACAAACCTTTAATACAGCACACTCAGCCTGGTGTCATAGCCTGGACACAAAGCCTGGTGTCACAATAATATACCTGATGTTATAGCTCCATGAATAATCTGTTTCTTACAGAAGCACGTGCTTGGTTAAACTGCACAGAAAAGACAATGTTGTAATCATCAGAGTTAGTAACATCTACATGCCGGACAGTCCTGGCAATATGTTCATCCATTAATAATGTTAAAGTAAATTTCACTAGGAATGACATATAAAAGAGCTCTACATGTGAATTTGTCCACTGGGGTGTAAATTATATTTTCAAACCAATGCAAACCAAAACACTTCCTTGACTCTAAGCCTTGATTTTATTTTGTCTTACTTTGACTAGAAAAACCTTTTAAGGACTCCACAAAAGCCAAAAGCAGCTTTTTCTGCTAAAGGCACATGAACACATTACTTAAACGTAATGGGTTCTTTCAGCTGTTTTAGGATGATGCAAAGAACCGACCTTCTTTCAGTTATCCTGTTTTGTCTCCTCCAGCCTATCTTGATCTTGACTCTCTCTGTTTCTTCTTTTGTTCACTGACAACTTCCTTTTTCTTCAACATTCCTGCCAGAAGGGGATGCTTAATCACATCAGAACCATCACAAGACATTTTCCAGAAGAGCTTCTGCTCATTGAAGCACTCTTGCTATGTTCAGCGCTTCACCAAATCTATCTTTTTAAGTGAAATCTAAAAGTATTCTTTCATTTTCCTCTCATTTTCCTTTTAGTAAGTTATTAATTTTGCTACCCTGGTTTAGTATAAAGATAGTAGGAAAGTCATTAAGCATGGAAATCTTCCTCAGAGAAGTCAGGAGACTCAGTTAGTATTGTAAGACAGTTAATTTATCATGACTTTACAGTCTCATAAAATTATGGAATGCCAGCTCATCAGAAAATGTATTAAAATTTCCAATACTTAAATTGTTCCCATACCACTGAAGTTAGTAAACATTGTTCCAAAGAACACAACACCGAAGAGCAACAGAAAGAAAAAGTAAATATTAAAGGGAAAAAATATAGCCAGGAAAGAACACCAAAAAAAAAAAAAAAAAAAGAAACCCAACCACACCACCACATCAGGAGATAGCAGGGCTGATTCACAGGGCTTTAAACTAGATGTGAAGGGGGAAGGGGTGGCGATGCTAGGGTCATTAGTGATAGGCAACAGGACAATATGCCAGGGCTAGTGGAATGGGAGAACAACAGGATACTAGTCAAAGAACACCCTCGGGGATTAAAGCGATGCCCATCTAAGACACTAGCACATCCTGCAGCCCAGGTGAAGTGCCTTTACACTAATGCATGCAGCCTGGGCAACAAACAGGACAAGTTGGAAGCTACTGTGCTGCAGGAAGGCTGTGACATAGTGGCCATCACTGAAACTTGGTGGGACGAATCCTGTGAGTGGAGTGCAGCTATCAATGGCTATGAACTTTTCAGGAGGGACAGGAGCAGAAGGAAGGGTGGTGGTGTTGCCCTTTACGTTAAGAAACTGATGGAGTGTGAAGAGCTTAAAATGGCCACAAGAAAGTCAAAAGCTTATGGGTAAAGATCAGAAACCGAGAAAAGAAAGCAGATCTTGTAGTTGGTGTGTACTACAGGCCACCTGATCAAGGGGAGGTTATTGATGAGGTCTTCTTACTCCAGCTACAAGAGACATCACGCTCACAGGCTCTCGTCCTACTGGGGGATTTCAGCTACCCCGATATATGCTGTAGAAGTTGCATGGCGAGCTGTAGGCAATCCAGGAGATTCCTGGAGTGCCTTGACAACAACTTCCTAAGGCAGGATATAGACACCCCTACTCAAGGGGATGCAATACTAGACCTGATGGTCACTAATGCCAGTGAGCTCATCAGGGACATCAAGACAGGAGGCAGCCTGGGCTGCAGTGATCATGCGTTAGTGCGGTTCATGGTCCTACAGGGTATGAGGGAGACAAAAAGCAAAGTCAAAACCCTACATTTTAAGAAAGCAAACCTCCGGCTCTTCAAGGAGTTAATCAGTAAGACTCCCTGGGAGACCGCCCTTAGGGACAAAGGAGTGGAGAGAGCTAGCAAATCTTTAAGGATACTTATCATAGAGTGCAAGAACTTACAATTCCCAGCTGTAGGAAATCAGGTAGGGAAGGAAGGAGACCAGCATGGCTTAGTCGAGACCTGCTCATCAGACTAAAGGACAAGATAAGACTGCACAAGCAGTGGAAGCAGGGACAGGTATCCTGGGGAGAATACAGGGACACCACCCGGTTGTGCAGGGACTAGGTGAGGAAGGCCAAGGCACAGCTGGAGCTGAACTTGGTGAGAGATGAAAAGAGGAAGGCCTTCTATAGGTACATTAACCAGAAGAGGGAGGTTAAAGAAGGCATCCCCTCCCTGAAGAACAGCAATGGGGAATTAGTAACAACAGATGAAGAGAAGGCCGAGGTCCTGAACAAGTTTGTCTCGGTCTTCAATGGCAACTTCTCTTTTCTCAGCTCTCAATTGGATGGTCTGCAAGACAGGGACAATCCAGACAAAGCCCCTCCCACAGTCAACGAGGACAAGGTTGTCTTGAATGTCTGACAACCTTAACAGTCACAAGTCCATGGGGCCCGATGAGATGCGCCCCAGAGTACTGACGGAATTGGCTGATGCAGTTGCCAAGACACTGACAATAATATTTGAAAAGTCCTGGCAATCAGGAGAAGTCCCTAGTGACTAGAAGAAAGGAAACATCACCCATATTTTTAAAAACGGTAAAAAGGAAGACCGTGGGAACTACCACCCTGTCATCCTCACCTCTGTGCCTGGGAAGGTCATGCTCCTAGAAGAAATGCTAAGGCACATGGAGTACAGGAAGGTAATTCAGGAGAGTCAGCATGGCTTTACTAGGGGCACGTCCTGCCTGACAAATCTGGTGGCTTTCTATAATGAAGCAACTGCACTGGTGGGCAAGGGAAAAGCTGTGGACATTATCCGTCTTGACCTTGCTAAGGCCTTTGACACTGTCCCCCATAGCATCCTCATTTCTAAGTTGGAGAGATATGGGTTCACTGGGCAGTGGATGAAAAACTGGCTGGACGGCCACACCCAGAGAGTGGTGGTCAACGGCTTGACATCTAGCTGGGCAAAAGTGACAAGTGGTGTCCCTCAAGGATCTGTACTGGGACCAGTGTTGTTTAACATCTTCAGCAATGACATAGACAGTGGCATCGAGTGCCCCCTCAGCAAGTTTGCTGATGATACTACAACAGTGGATGAAGAATTTCCTTTGCCTGCAAGGAAAAGGAAATTCTTCTTGAGAACTTCTGCTTGACAACAGCTCAAACTTTCAAACTTTCAAACTTCCATTCCAGCCACAGGTGAGAAAAGAAAACTGATAGATGCAAGGCTAGGTTTGATGGCACAGGAGTATTAAAGGTGCCAGAAAGAGCCCTGGCCCGTGCAGTCCTGGGAAGGGAACGTACAAGGCTGGGACTAATGTCAACAGAAGGAAAAGAAGCTTGCAAATGTGAAGCAATATTTCTGCATGTCAAAACCAGTATTGTGGAGAAGAGCAAAAAAGGCACCTCTATCTGGAAAAAATAATCCTACAAATCAGCAATGAAAAAGAGATAAGGGAGGTAGTGAGCAAAAGATACAAGGATAAGGACAGCATCTGCTATGATAAAGAATGGTCTGTTGAGAAGCATGATTAAGTGATAGATGGAAAAATACTACAGTCTCAAGAGAAACAGACAACCCCAGTCCTAATCTAACAACGCAAGAAGAAAGAACACTCCCTCAGGAGGTCTGAGATATCCTCCAGACACAGGCACAAAAAGCCTGACATCTGCATCCTGCTTACTGCTGCAGGCAGAAACCTCTCCAATTACAATCCCTACCATTAGAAAAGGAGCATCTTGAAACAAAACCATACCAAGGACCTTAACTGCATTAAACAAAAAGACACAGTGCAAGCCATACCATAAATGTAATTACTAATCTTTAAATAAAGTTTATATTGTTTTGGAATGTATCTGTTAAGTTGGGGTTTTTTTTTAGGGGGAAGGGGTTGTTGTGTGGGTTTTTTTATATCCTTTGTTAAGGATTAGAGTCAGAGTAATGAATATTTCAGGCATCATGTCCATGCTTCATCAAATTAGTTATACATCTGAGAAAAATCCTCGGCTACGTTCACCTACTCCTTGTTGTGTATCAATGCACATGTATTCTGCAGGCTCACCTGCACTCTCAGAAGCCAGGAAGCTTTGTAGCTCACTAACATTCCCAATGCACTTGGATTTACCTGTCTTGTATACTCTGGTAGGTGACTTCCAGCTATGCATTAGGTCACTTCCAAGCTCATCCCCTTGAATGA
>NW_008616801.1:2503-18180 GCF_000691845.1 Merops nubicus | reverse complement strand
AATGCCATGGATAAAAAGTTCAATCAACCCCTATTATGGTGCCATATAAGCAATTTTCCCAGTTTGGCAGGTAGTTGGCATCACTGCAAATGAGACTGCTCACAGCAGTAAGAGGAGACATTTTGTACAGTCAGGCAAAGTGGTTGATAGCTAATTGCTCTGTTCAGAAATGTGCAGACTCTGGAAATATCTGGGACCCTGTGTTCAAACAACCTTCATTTCCAGACACTTCCAGATTGCTGAAGACAATGCAAGATTTCTGAGTGACTTCTACCTGATTGCAACTTCTCCTGAAGGCTGGACCAACAAGCAGATAGACTGGACTAAGTTTTGAAAGCCGAAATACAGTAGTCAGTGTTTTTAGATGTTCTGTGACATGTTGACAGTAAGAGTTGTGAAAATATGCTTTGGCTACATACAATTAGCATTGATGTCTTAGACTCCATGTTACAGACAGAGATGAGATTATCCACTGGAAGAACTCCAGGCAGCTGCTCCTCCATACTACTCCAGATGGATTCCGTTTGACAAGTGTCATGACCCCATCTCATAAACACAACCCAAGGAATAAGGTGAAGATGTTATCTGAGATTATCTCCAGCTTTTGCTACTAAAATATCCAATATAAAGGTCTTTATTCCTGGAATTAAGTATTAGTATGCAGTCATAATACCCATATGACACACACTACCATTAGAAGCTGCAGTTTATGCCACACCATATTAAACATATCATATTAAATGGCCTCCCAGCACCCTGATTACCCACCCACAGAGACAAACTCTCAGAAGAGGAGAAGTGGAAACTTAGTGGATGCAGGCAGTACACACCAGCAGCAAGTGCCACACTGAAGTCAATGGTTAGGAAAGTCTGGGGAAAATACCTGAGCCAAATTTGATCTTGTTAACATTGTATGGTCTGCACATTACTCAACAGAAGCAAAATCTGGAGAGAAGATAAAGATGGACACGGTCCATCTAGACCTTCAATTTTATTCCTGCATACAGATGCAGGACTAATCTGTGCCTGAGAATCTAACAGGAAGGAGATCACAGAAGGGAGCAACATAAGACTAAAAACATCTTCTCCATCAATAATGCTGCTCCTCCAAACAAACAATGTGAGTCCATGTAACTAATTGCAGAGATCTGTCCATTCCTGATGCAAAAGACCATCAAAGGGATAGACTATGCCTAAGATCTGCACAGTTTTTAGGACCAAGACCAGAAGGAGCTGTATTGGTTGCAGTCAGTTAGATTTGGCAATACATTTTGGCATACATAAAATACAATAACTTACACTCCCCCAATATAAAAAGAAGTCTAAGTTGGACCATTCACCACTACAATTCATAAGCAACTTAAGAACTGTAAACTAATAACCCAGAATAAAAGCCTGATTTTTTTCCCCAGTGACTCAGTTGTTAATAAAAAGGGTCATATCTTGGCTCACTTTAATTTCAGTGCTTTCATCCCAAAAGAATTACACAGTACAACCTCAATTAGCCCAATGCCATGGGGAGTACCAAAAAAATTCAATAATTGCAGGTTTGGGTAATCAAGGATTCAAACAACAGAGAGAATTTTAATTGTAATTGAGAACACGGTCATCTTTCACGTAATGGGGGTTGGACCAAAAAGATCAAGGGCAAACTCCTTTTCACCTACCCTAACTAAGAGGGAGCAACCTTCTATTCTGTAAAGTTAGTGAGGCATTCACAATACCACGAGGCCCAGTAGCATTGAACGAGATCCTTTACACAAAAAGTATCACAAAATAAGGTATAAACTCTAATACTTTGTAAGACATTCACCAAGCATCTTTTTCTCCATTACCCACAAGCATCCTGAAAATGATGGAGGTCATGGAGTTTAATGTATAGTCTGAGACTAAGCCTGAATAGATGCCATGGTGGTTCACAAGTATTCTGACACTTCCAGGCAAATGTTTTATTCTGTCTAGATAGTACTATTCACAGTGGCTGGTGCTACTGTTACGTAACAAAAAACAAGGAGAAATTGAAAGAGGGGTGATGTATCTAAAGAAGTCATTATTTTTATATGCCCTAAACTCCACAGGCATGAGAGAGCTAACCAATAAGAAGTGCTTTCAACAAATTCATGTTTCAGTCCCTGCATAATAGTGGGAATCGCCTTATATCAAATAAGTATCTGCATAACCAACGCGCCAGTTTTGATTTTGTACTGGATTGATGGTTAAAATTAACTACACACTTTTTTGCATAATTTATGCAAAATACTGTACTGTTTAAATTCTAACCTTGAGCAAAGGTCTCATCTGAATCTCCATGCTTCTGCCTGCTTCTTACAGAACAGGATCAACTGTTGCACCAGTGAGAACAAAATAAATTCAAAGTCAAATTAGTTATGCAAAACACCTATGAGCACACTCACATTTCTGTTTATGTCTCTGCAATATATTCTGATTTGTTTTCTTCGTAATAATTCTGTTCTCTCCAGCAATCCCCTACATAAACTTTGACTTAGAATCGCACCTATTTACGACCTTGCTTGTTTTGTGATCATTTTTTAAGCGTTGTGTAAAAGAGCTTTCTATGACACAGAGAAACACAGTGTTCCTGACAACAGAACTATTTCTTCTCCTCTATTTGCTCTTCTCTTGTGCAACAAGCTATGAGCTGCTTGTTGCAAATACTCGGCAATTTCAATTTGCAGCTTAGCCAGATCGTTTCAACCTCCTGTATCTTATCACATCTGTCTGACAACTGAACAGCAGAATAGAAAATTAATGTTAAAACATAAATTAATTACTTAGGAGATTCTCATGTCAGCTGAGTATAGTTCAGACATATTTCAGCTAATAGCCATTCTTTCTCAGCACTCATACTGAAGCTTAGGCACTGGCCTTCCTTGTGGAATTTATTAGAGACAGCCATTTTGCAATACAGGGCAGTCTTATCATACCACAATATTGAAATACTCTATTCTGGAAAGCAAATAAACCATGCAAACCATCAGGCCATATTTCTGCCACAGTACTACTGTTCTTTTTCAAAAGAACTACCTCACAAGATGATTTTTATGTTCCTCAGGGTCTTTCAGGCAATTTTTGTGCCAGTCTTTAATTGCCTATAACTTTAATTGATTTTCAGTTATAATATATGGATAAATAGAGATGTCCTTTTCTAATGACTCCACTTACACAGAGCTAGAAAAAAGAAACCCACACTTTAAAAAATAAGTCAGAAAGGTCAGACTTCTAGTCTTTTAACACTGCAAGTTATTTTGAAATAAGATCTGTTCTTGATACAAACAAGTTCTGACAAAATGATGACAGGAAACTCATACCTGTTAAAATGATCCTTCTGTCTCTGTGCTGTAAAAACTTATTTCACAGATACCTAGTGCTCTGGTTGGTCACTCAGATCCAATACCTGCCTGAGGCACACCATACCATCTAATATATTCAGGGTTGAAGATACAAGTTAGCATCATTCTAATACAAATGAAAACTTACATAGGAAACCTGTACTCGCCGTCGGTGCACCAGCCCACAGCACTGCATGAAGAGGACAGCAGACAACAATCAGTATACGCTTTCACTGAGCTTCAGTCATTTCTTTCTCCTCTGAGACACTGTCCATCTCTCCTCACCTTTCAGCCCCAGATGCAAGGAAACAGGTAGAAAAAACAGTCACCCTCCAGCTCCCAAGCTGTCCTCTTAAATTATCTTGAAGACAGATGAAACTTACTTTCTCTGAGTAAATCAATCTCTTCTGTTTCAGATGATTAAAAAAAACAAAGCAGAATAAACCAAGACATAAAAAAAAAAAAAACCAACCCAACAACAAAACAAAAACAACCCAGAGGCACGTCTTTATTTCCTCAGCATCCGGCTATTACAAAGGATATTCCGTATTCATGCGCATCTTTTGCTACATGTGGCATGAGATTTGTATCAACCATTCTGAACTTAGGGCAGACAGAGACTCTAACAGGATCTTTCTGTCTCTGACCACTGCAACGCTCAGCTTTCCAAAGGTCTCTTGCTGCTGCTGCTGCCGCTGCTGCTGTTGTTATTGCTGCTGCTGCTGTTACAGCTTTCTTCCCAATGCACAAACCAGCAAGAGCATCCTTGCTTCAGCATTACCTCTGTTCTATCTTGGGCATATCTCATTTGTTATTTAACCCTTCCCAACTGCCTGAAAAAATGACGGAGTCTAGACTTTAATTCACTCTGGGTTCTCAAGACCACAGAACCACCTTCCAAATAGTCAGATGTTTTGTCTGGCGACGCGTTTCACATGAATTGAAGGCAGGACTGCTGAGTGGCTCTACTCCCTGACTTGCATCAGAGGCACAGTTTCCTCTGCTGATACTGTTTAGAAAAACAATTTAACATCAAAAACTCACAGCACACACTTAGACTTTGGAATTAACAGTCTTTTTTTTTTTCTTTCTATTTTTTTACCTAAAATACTGACAAAGCTAATTAAAGACTTGGATAATTGAGACTTATGGATAATGATTTTGAAAAGGTAAATATAATGAAAAATTATTACCCTTAAAAGCAATAAGGGGACATGTCGGTAATCAGGTCAGATTAAATTAACCTGTTTATGATCACGGTTCATTACTTTTCCTCTTCTCAGAGAGACTGAATATGCCAATACTGAAAAGGCTTAATAGCCATACTATATCTTAAAATTAAATCCTTCAGTACTTTATGGCAGCAGTCCATCTCTCAAATGTCCCCAGCACTGTACGACTTCAGTCAGATGAATATATGATTCACTTTTTTAACACTGAAGCAAACTTAACTCCTTCAACACTAGCATTTTGCAAAAAAATAGGATACACAGCATACTTAAAATAGTAATATAAAAACATCAATATATTACTTAAAAGGTAAAAGTAAAGGTTCTTGTCTTTTTAATTTTATGACTGAGTTTATTACTAAAATCTGAAATTTAAAAAAAAGAAATTATACTTGATATTTCTACCCTGTATTAATATAGGCTGACAATGGCTAATGAAAGCGTTAAATCTTCTCAAAAGGATAAAGAAAAAGAAGATGTTGCTCCTGAGAAATCAGTTTTACTTCCAAGCCTAAAAAAAGGGACTCCAAAGAAAGCAATTTATCTCTGTGCAAGCAAAATAGCGTGAGGTACTCAAAGTGGCTGAATGGTCCAGAGGGAGTTTTATTCCAGCGAAAGGTCTGCGCATAGACATGGGGACCAGAACAAATAATTAGCTATTCAAGTATCACTAGTTTGACTGGTTTGAAGGGTCTTTTGGTAGCTTTTTTTTCCAGATCAACCAGCAGTTCCTATGGACACCACTAGATTGGTGACTGGTCACTAGACCACGGATTGGTCTTTCTCAGCCAAACATACTTTTGGTGTAAAGCCACAATTGCTAGTGAAGATCTATTGCTGATAATTCATCTAGCTGGACCTGCAGATGCTCTCAGCATCTTAAAAAAAATATAATAAGACTAATATAATTAAAAACAGGAAATTGTGGATGTAAGGACCTTATCTATACACCTAAATCTGTTAGCTTTATCTCCTACCACACACCCAAATAGGTAATAATTTATCTTTAGTAGAAGGATAGAAGTTGGTACTTCACAACACATAAAGCGTCCTTGTAACAACTTTACAGTCCAAAAGCAGTATATCAGACCAATAAACAATGCAGAACATCCATCTCTTCAGATCAGGACTGTTTATTCTAACAAAAGCATTAATAAATACAGCAATAATGACAACTATCCGGAAGAAAAAAGTCAGGACATTTGGAAGTCAGGACATATCGAACATTACCATAAAAAAGAATCACTTCTTCCAAACAACTAATCAAATAAAGCTACAAAGAATAATACAGCAGTTGCATTCATACATACATAACAATATTCTCTCCTTATAATGCTACTTTTTACCCTTGTGGAAGAGCCATACATAAACTAACACCAGTATGAAAGCCATGCTTCAGCTCGATGTTACACATTTAACTTTTTTAAAGATCTGTGAAATTTATTTGGAAATCATCAATTATATTGGTTTCACATTATATGTTGCTTGCACTGGTAAGGCAGACAATATGAGAAAGTAGTAATTAATTTTAGAAGTTTCAATTGCTTCTGAAGAAAAGTTCATCTGTATGTCTAACTCTTCCTGAATTCCATCAAGAAGACCCACAGCAACCATAAGTAGTATCCCTTATAAAATCAGTATCACAAGTCTTAATCAAATTAGCATGCATCTATCTACTCTGACAACCAAAGATTTCAGATCTTTGTCATCGCTATATTTCAAACATTTACCAAAGACATATTTTTTAACCTGATTCTAAGTTGCTTTTTATGGAGGGACTGGGGAGACATGACTATTTTGGAGATAGAAGGGACACAGCAACTCCAAATCAAGCTCATCTGTAATTGAAATTCAGTAAAATTTTATGTTCGGCAAACATTACTTTGTTTAGAGCCCCTGTAGGACAATGCAGTGAATACATAATAAGACCCTTTCCATCTTATTTTTTTTTTTCAGCACACACACATACCCCTTTACTTTCTTTTGTCTTCTTCATTCTCACCACCACATTTGCAATGCCTAGAAATGTTTATTGCATTTAAAGAAACAATGCTGAATATTCAGGCAGAAAATTTTATCACAATCCTTCCTGCACTTTCTGGGTGAGCTCAGTCTTCAAGCAACAATCTCATCTAATGATTCTTGGCAAACCTGCAACCAAAATCCCCCTTAGCATTGTTACTCTAATAAATAAACCTTCATGCTACCTTAAATTGAAGGTTTAAAGGTTTAATAAGGCACCTAACCCAAGAACAACTGAAAATCAGAAAACCTCACTAAAAGAATACTACCAAGCCAGGGAAAGATATTTTCCCATGCTCTAACCTTGAAGAAAATAGCCCCATGAACACAGCTATTCTTCTAATTTTGTACTTCTTGTGATATATTTTTGAAAGAAACTTTTAGGTAGCCACTATCATTAAGAAGGAATGAAGGTTCCTGTACTCAGTGAATAATTTTATTTTTGCACACAGGGCAAAACAGTAAGAACTTTCAAACACAAATTCAGAAGACTGGTACAGACACTTGGGGAGCAGGAGGAAACAGTGACATAGTGGGGACAAATTTACCAACAGGTATAATAAATAAGAAGAAACTTTAGAATTGTTTTGAAGTAATCAGTGAGGTTGATTTTCAGATATCTAGAGGTAACTTCTCCAAGCAGCATGGAAGGACAGAATTTTTATCTGAAACTAAACGAACAGGCTGGCATGAAGGTCAAGTAGGAATGAACCCTTAGAGGGTAAATGAGTGATAAAGATATTTGTATTATCCTTAAGTGCTTCATTTCACAAGTTATATAAACTGAAAGGTTGGAAAAGAAAAAGAAGCTGTCAGAAAATTCTTGTCATTTATTTTGATTGGCTTCCTCAGCAAACCAGCACTATCTGGGTAAAGCCTCTGCCAGCTCATAGTCACCCAAAGCTCATGGCCAGACCTTCCATAATCTGATTGACTGCCTGCCCAGAGCTAATGAGATGGATCTTAAGTGTTCAGTGCCAGCAAGCTCAGGGCACAGTCACCCCAACTACCTCAAATGGCATCATATCCATTCCAAATAAGAGCAATGATGGAATAAAACCATGCTGAATCCTTTTCCTGGGTGAAAAAAAAAAAAACCAAAAAACCACAAAAGACAAAAGACAAAATCTCCTTTCAAAACTAGTCACAGAAAATTGACTGTACACCCTATGCTACTTTCAGGATCCTTTACAGTTAAGTTCTATTAAATTATTATTTCAATTTATCCACAGAATCACGCAATGGTTGAGTTGGGAAGGCACCACTGGAGATCACTGAGTCCGATCCCCTGCTCAGAGCAGACTCAGCTAGAGCAGGTTGCTCAGGGCCATGTCCTGGTTGGTTTCAAATTATCTCCAAGGATGGAGACTCCATAATCCCTTTAGGCAACCTGTTAAAAGTGCTTGAATATACCCATAGAAAAAGAGCTTTTATTGATGTTTAACTGGAATTGCCTGTATTTCAGCTTGTGCCCACTGCCTCTTGACCTGTCAAAGGACACCACTGGCAACAATCTAGCTCTGTCTGCCTTACCACTTCTGTCGAAGTATTTATACATGTGGAGAAGATCCTACTGGGCCTTCCCTTCTTCAGCTCAACAGTTCCAGGCAGTCCTCAAATGACACATGGTCCAAGCCCTTTATCAAGCTCGTGGCCTTTGGCTGGACTCATTCTAGAATGTCGCTGTCTCTCTCATCCTAGGGATCCCAGGACTGAATCCAGCAAACCAGATGGGCCTCACCACAGCTGAGCAGAGAGCACCTCCCTTGACCTGCTGGCAGTACTCGTTCTAACAGCCCAGGAGGCTGTTGGCCTTTGCTGCAAGGGCACGTTGCTGGCTCATATTCACTCGTAGCCCACCAGGACCTCCAGGGCCTTCTAGTTGATCAGACTCAGTCTGTAAAAGTGCACATAGTTATTATTTCCCAGGTGCATGATTTCGCACTTCCCTTCAGTTGAACTTCATGAGGCTCCTGTCTGACCATTTCTCCAGTCTGCTGAGGTCCACCTGGATGGCAGCACAACCCTTTGATGCATCAATTATTCCTCTCAGTTTTGTAGCACCTGTAATCTTGCTGACAGTACACTTCCCTCAGTCATCCACACCATTAACAAAGAGGTTAAACTGTATTTGCTCCAGTACGTCAAGCGAAATGTGTGGCCAGCAGGTTGAGGGAGGTGATTCTCCCCCTCTACTCTGCTCTGGTGAGACCCCACCTGGAGTACTGCATCCAGTTCTGGAGCCCCCATTACAAGAGGGACGTGGACCTGCTGGAGCGTGTCCAGAGAAGGGCCACCAGAATGATCCGAGGGCTGGAGCAGCTCTCCTACGAGGACAGACTGAGCGAGTTGGGGCTGTTCAGTCTGGAGAAGAAAAGGCTCCGAGGTGACCTTATTGTGGCCTTCCAGCATCTTAGAGGGGCCTACAAGAAAGCTGCAGAGGGACTTTTTAGAATATCGGGTAGTGACAGGACTAAGGGGAATGGGGCAAAGCTGGAAGTGGGCAGATTCAGGCTGGATGTGAGGAAGAAGTTCTTCACCATGAGAGTGGTGAGACCCTGGAATGGGTTGCCCAGGGAGGTGGTTGAGGCCTCATCCCTGGGGGTCTTTAAGGCCAGGCTGGAGGAGGCTCTGGGCAGCCTGATCTAGTGGGAGGTGTCCCTGCTCATGGCAGAGGGGTTGGAACTGGGTGACCCTTGTGGTCCCTTCCAACCCTGACAGATTCTGATCTGTTTTAGCAGAGGACTTGGTAGTGTTGGCTTAATGGTTGGATTTGATGATCTTAAAGGTGTCTTCCAACCTAAAGGATTCTATGATCATAATAATTTTGTCTGAAGTACTTTAATGGTTTCCTAATTTACATAAAAATGTTTTTGTTCTGGCAAAACAAGGAGAACAAGGGACCTCATAAAGACAACTGCATTTCTCATAACCCTCTATAACTAGCATTTTCTTTACAGTTGGATATACACTACTGCTGTTGGAGATAGACCACTGCTCTGATGAAGGAGGAGATTTTATGTGACCTCCTATCCAAGCTATCTAGTCTTCTTTAAAGAGATTTCCACTCACAGAAACGTGTTGTCTTTATGTCTGTTGAGATTCTTTATGTCACATAGTTCCCTTTGCATGCAGTTCCTTCTGTCCCTTTTCACCCAGAAGCGTCAACTTTATTTCAAGTTCTTTTCTTGTGATCCTCTACTTGTATCCATCATCCTCTGTATTGGCAGACCACTTTTCAGGTTTTCCTGTCAGACAGCTACTTGAACACACCACGTTTCTACATGGTATCCTCTCTTCTGTCCTCCAAATTGTCTACAATACTACTGTTTCCACCTGAATACTCTAATTCTCAGGTACGTTCTGCCACCAGTTCAGGTCATACCATGCATAAGCAGATGTTATCATAAATCTCATTAGCAATGGACATTTGGCAGCTTCTACACCTAGTCATTTTGTTTTCTTCCTCTATGTGAAGGTCATCTCTAATGCTGTCTCAGAAACTATCACCACCTCTCACTAGTCCCCATCTCAAAAGTCAAGGACTTGTTTCTTTGTAATTAAATATAAACTCTGCACCACCTCCCCCTTTTCTTCTTCTCTTTTGCTTACTCACTCCTGTACATTATGAATTTATTGAACATACTCCAACAGTTAAATGACTTGCTGTACTGAATATGATAGTATGAATGCCATGACAACAATAACAAGATGTCCATGTTATCTTAGTTTCTTATCAATATGTAGAATGATTTCTAGGCCATATTTTGATCAAGATGTGTGAAGGCCTTTCCCATATCTTTTTAGATGAGGTTTCATACAGAATAAAGCTTCGTGTAATTGTGTGATCCTTCCTTTCAGCCAGCAGATCCTCTGCCCTTTCATCATCTCATCTGTTTCCGTACCTGTCAATTTAATTCAAATAGTGGATATTTCACAAGCTTGGCAAGTCCTAGAAGATGGACAAAATAAGACACACCCAAACCCCCAGTAATTACAAAATCATACTAAATTACAAACAAGTGCTACATTCTCTGACAGGCCAATTATACTATAATATGCCTTAATATGTAGGAAATCACCACACATATAACTTTGAATCAGTCACAGTGCATGCTATCACTTGCCTAGAAAGAATTATTGTCATTGGGATATCTAAGGGAAAAAAAGGACATAGAACAAAAGGAAATCAACCTTCTCTAGCTCTCTATCTCAGAGCACAGTTCCTTTTTTCCTTTGGAACCTAAAACACACTGAATGGAGATAAGCTGCATCTAAAAATAACTTAGTGCAATGGTGATTGTAACATTTTACATTAAATATCAATGTTAATTTTAAATGCCCATGTTATGCATAGAGATACAGTTTTTCCTGTTTAAAGAATTACTTTTCCTTCAACATCTCTCTTTAGATTTAGTAAAAAGTAAACAAGGTCAGCTTTACACATTTGAGGAAGAAAAGAAATGGTAATGCCTCTACATAAAATGAAAAAACACACACCAAAAAGAAAAAAAAAAAAAAGAAGAAATAAAGAGGAAAAAAGATTTACATAAATTATAAATTAAGAAGCTGCCTTGCCTCTGGCTTGGTGTAGCCCAAATAGGATATGGCAGCTGGATCACTGTCCAGAGATTTTAGGGTTCATCCCTGCCCCACACATTTTTTGCCTACAGCAATTGTTCAACACATGTATGCCACACAGGATATGGAAGACTGAAGAAACAGCTGTAGCAGAGTTTCTATTTTAACTGCATTTCACAGAAATAAAGGCACTATAACATACAAAATCACAACATAGGGTTGTAAAAAATGTCGACTTTTTGATCGGGTTCTGCATCAGAACTAGGAGCAAGTTGAAGGAGAGAAAACAATATCATCTATGTTACTCCTACTACAGACTCAGCTGCCTGCAAAGGTGCCTATAAAGTATACTAGAAACAAAAGCACTGCAAATGCAAGTTAATCCCTTCTTTATGTCGTGGGGACAATATTGGAAGAAAGATGACATATTTTAATTATTCTACAAGGATAACAGAGGTAAAACAGTCTTCGTACATACAAGCAGAGGCCTAAAATTACATCTTTTCATGAGAGTTTTTAAGAAGGTTTACAGTTTTTCTTCTGATTTTATTATGAAAATTGTTCCTTAAAAAATTAAAAAAAAATTGTCTAGTATTAAACTTTCCTATACTTTCAGTCACCCATTTGCTAAGCTTTTAAACAATATTAGAAGATAAAGTTCTTATTTTTATAAGCGGATGAGTGGTTTCAGTTGTATTTGACAGTTATGCCAACTCAAAAATGATAGTCAATGCAAAGAAAAAAAAAAAAACAGCAGTACTGCTACAATTCTTAAAAAAAAAAAAAGCAAACAAAAAAAAACCCACCACAACACACAAAACCTAGAAAATTAACTGTTCTGTTTTATTATAGCCGCTAGGTGGCAAAGTTGGCCAAAGAACAATTACCAGTGACTATATAATTTGAAACTTGACTTTGCACCTTTCTAATATAAAAGTGCTTATTAAAAAAGCCACAGAAAACGAGACAGTGTAAGATAATAAAACCTATTGTATGATATTATCTGTAAAATATTATTAAACTGTTTCATATATCTATTAAAATTTTTAAATTTCTGAAGGTAAAATATTTTTAGCAAACGTTCTTGAAACCACAAAAAGAAACTACTGCACTGGGCAACAACAAAAATACTGAATACAGGTTTTATGTTTAAAAAAGAATGAATAAATACACTATCTTCTGACTTGACACCAGGCATAGTAATGCTATCTTTTGATTACAGAGGACACAGTACTCCTTAAGTTTCTTGAGATAAAAGCTGCTTTTCTTCCTTTCAAATCAGCACAGTCAAACCCTCCATATGGATCAATTTCTGCAAATACTTTAGAAATAAAGTCAGTCTTTTAACTTTTTCTTCTAGTACTTCCTCCTTAACCTTAATTTTTATTTTTTCTCTTTATTTCAGCACATCTGCTTGTTGAGTCATGCTTCAAGTTAAATTCCAAGCTGTCTACTACATACGCTTACACATCCCAACATACTGGAATTAATGGTATGTGCAAGACAGGTAACAGTGACATGAAAGACACTACATTAGTTGATCCACAAACCCTGCAAATATACTGCAGAGCAAACACCATCTGACTCACAAGAGCACATGTTAAAGTAAGGAGTTTGGAAAAGCTTTCCTGTACAGATTCTACTCCAAATATTATTATCTTCCTCTTCCAAAAAAACCTCACGGAGTAGGAGCATGAAATGACCAAACTGTGCACAAAGAGAGGAGGATTCTGGTTTGTTTTCATGGGACAAATCTGGCTAGCTCCAAGATAAAAAGCATGGTGAACTCCACAGTCAAGGACTCTCCACCTGACTAAACAACGTACTAGTCATAAAATTATAAACTTACTGCATTGATTGAGGGTAAGCTCTTGTCATATCAAGCTCAAGCTCTTTAAAAGCCACTGGGGCTGGAGCATCCCATTGTCAAGGGAGGGAGACTGGAGAGAAGGACTGTGAGAATCAAAGGGGACCCAACCACTGCAGATACTAAGCACTTGATAGTTTTGATTGTATTCTCTCCAGTAAAGGGGAAAGAATTAATGCTAAGTATCTACACTATTTAGCTTCCATTTACTTTTAAGTAAAAGCCAACAAAAAATGTGTCACTCAGAATGAGGAAAGAAAATCGAATAAGTTAGATGGAGAACGAGTCACTCCAAAGCAATGTGCACTGCCAGTTTGGAAAGTTACCAGCTACACAAAGTAGATGTGGCGTGTATTTTTTGCCCAGTAGCACCCACTCTCATTCCCAGATGTGTGTCACTTAACACATCAGTAAACTGCTAGTCACTGTGATGCAGCTATAAAATCTATGAGCTTCTGTGTCAGAGGAGAAGTTAAAATAACCAGGCAGAATCACACAGAATTTGAGTCCTGCCTTGGCCTCAGCTCAAACTGTGACATTTCAAACCTAAACTGCTGCAACTCTCTGTCCAGAGGACGCTGCAAGGGGTGAGGAGGGGATGGACACGGAGGAACAAAATACAAGCCACCTGCTAAGCACATTAGAGCAGTCCAGGTTCTGGATCATATGGGAGCGAGAGAAAGGTACTCTCACAGCTGGCTACCTTTGATTTTCAGCCCCCAAAGTGTAGGACACTGTTGACAGGTCACTTGGAAGCAGCTTATAGTGATGTGTACAGTGATGGCTCAGCATGAGTCCCTGGATCTCAGGAGGGCTTCAGACATCTCACTCATGGCACCTGTAAGAAGGGGAGAGCTTGGCACATATTTCTAACAGAGCATAATCTTACAAATCTTCCCCTCAGAAAAATGTCTTCCCCAGAGAAACACAGCCTCATCAAGACAGATATGGACATACTGGAATGAGTCCAGCCAAGGCATGAAGGTAATGAAGGGCTTGGAGCATCTGGCATGAAAGGAGATCTAGAAAGCTGGTAATGTTAATCCTGGAGAGAAGGTTCAGTGAGATCTTATCCACATGTATACATACCTGAAAACAAATAATAAAGAGCCAGTGGTGCCCCATGACAGGACAAGAGGCAAGCAGCACAAATTGAAATAGAATTCCAATTAAACACAAGAAAACTATTACAGTCAAGCACTGTAATAGATTGCCCAGAGAGACCATACAGTCTCCATCCTTAGATATATTCAAAACCTTCTGGACACAGCCCTTTTAGCAGATAGCTCCAGATGAGCCTCCACTGAGCAAGTGATTGGACTCGATGATCTCCAGTGGTGCCTTCCCACCTCAGCCAGTCTATGATTCTACAAGCACTAAATAAAATTCCACAGAATTTTGCCCAACCTTAACTTGTAGCAGTCTCACTGCTTAAAAAAAGAGTTTACAACCACTGTTTCTTACACTACAGAATGCTCAGCATTTTCTACAATACAAAATTATTACAAAAAACAATAGGAAAGTAATGCTCCACTTATTACACATTTTAAATAACAAGCAACGATCTAGCCAGTTTAATTTTTATTGAAGTCTGTTTTTCTAAATCTGTCCTTATTACTAACTGAAAGGAAATGTATCAAAAGACAATCGCATGATGCTTTAGAATTGTTTTGTCAAGCTTTTATAGGTATTAGGAACACGCTGGAAAGTTTTAGGAATGTTATTCGTGAAGCCTGATCTTGAATGTCCCCAGGGATGGGGCCTTCACCACCTCTCTGGGCAACCTATTCCAGTGGTCTATCACCCTCAGATTGAAGAACTTTTTCCTAATGTCTAACCTAAATCTACCCTTTTCTAGCTTAAAGCCATTACCCCTCGTCCTGTCACTACAAGCCCTTGTGAATAGTCCCTCCCCTACTTTCTTGTAGGCCCCTCTCAGGTATTGGAAGGTTGCTATAACGCCCCCCTGGAGCCTCCTCTTCTCCAGGCTGAACAACCCCAACTCCCTCAGCCTGTCCTCACAGTACGGGTAGCACAGGTTAGTTACACCCAACAGACAGATTCTTCATGACTGCTGGTAATAAATGCACTAAAATAAGATGCTTGCTATAGAGCTCTAAAGTGCAATTTCAATAACAATTATAATCTCCCGGGGAAAAATCATTTGGCGTAGCCGACGCCACAAATCTTACTCAAAGGCATCCCTGCTGGAGAGGGGCGAGGAGAATAAACCCACCAGTTTGTCCCTACGACTTGGTGCCAAATTCTCATCCCACAAACTGGGTCCAAAAAGGGATGACATTTATACCTTTTGTTTGTTACTGATGTGTAAAGTGTGGGGACGGGGCTTTGGGCAGAAAATTGTTCATTGAAATTGGTACAAAACTTCCTTCCCTGCATCTGCAGCAACTTCCATGAGATAGGTGGGAGAATGGCATAAGCAGCGATTAGGTCAGCTCGAAGTGGTCTTTGGGTTCTAAGTTTCCCCTCGTTCTACATCAGCAAGGTGTTTGCTTTTCAGTAACGCTTTACACAGCAATTGTGTGGGGTGCTGTCAGAGTTTCCCTCTTCTTGCTTGAGGGATGTTTGGTCCTTTTCCCACGTATTCCTCCTCCATGAGAATCACCC
>NW_008616801.1:0-2302 GCF_000691845.1 Merops nubicus | reverse complement strand
GCTAGTGCTGCCAACACATTGGCCTCTTGCGGGGCTGGGGAGAGTCCTGGGGTGCAGGGGGCCCTCCTCTTTGGGGGGCGCCGAGGCCCCTCAGTCGAGGTGGAGGGACCTGCTGCCGCTGCCTGCCCCAGCTCCTGCTCTGCCAGTACGGGCGCGGATGGGGGGCGGCTGGGCCCCCCACGCAAGGTGGCCTCCAATGGGCCATCTTCCTCCTCTGCTCTGGAGCCTGCAGGGCTGCTGGAGGAGCCCAGGCTGGAGGGGGGTGTCTCCCATTGGGAGATGATGGAGCTGGAGGAGCTGGTGTTGGTGGAGCTGGAGGAGGCTGCAGGGCTGTGGTCCTAATCCCTGCCAGCAGGGGAGCGCAGCAGCCTCTGAGCCTCCTCGATGCACCGCTGCACCAGGACATTGATGACACTGTGGACCAGTGGTGCTGTGAGTTCCTCAAAGGTAGTCCTCCAGCACCTCGACCAAGACCTCCTTATCTGGACCCCAGAGACACAGGGCTTGCAGGATGTTGTCCTCTGTGCTGTGTACCTGCCACCACTGGGCCCCAAAGAGTGCCCTCAGCTCCTGGCACAGCCAGGGCAGCAAGGGATCAAGGATATACTCTTCTGTCTGGAAAAGTTCTGCTCAGACCTCAGGCAGGAGGCCACCCATAGGCTCCATCCCTGCAGTCCCCTGCTCAGGTGGGGACAGTGTCCCCTGCGGAGGAGATAGAGGGGACGCCACAGGGCAACGGGGGCTGTTTTCAGCCACGTGGCCAGCAGCATTTCCCTCTGGGCTGCTGGCAACCTTCTTAAGTCTGTAATGTTGACTGTAGCTAGTCATCTTCTGGCCACACGGAAAACCTGATGGTCTCAACCAGTTTTCTGCAGAGTGGGCACTGTGCTTGGATTTCTGTCCAGCACAGCATGCAGCCCAGGCAGAACCGGTGGCAGCAGGGCGACACAAAAGTGATGTCATCTCAAGAATCATGGCAGATGGGGCAGATCCACTCTTTCTCTGAGGCCATCGCTGAGCTCCGCGACGGACTGGGCAGAGCTGAGGATGGGGAGTTGCCCCCCACGCACTGAGAGCGGTGGCTGCCAAAGGGTGTCAAGCACTTCCAAACAGAGATAGGCCAGGGTCCCTCGCTGTGCTGGGGGGGGGGGCGGGGTGACCGCCGCCCTAGGCCCCGCGAGCAGGATGCCCTCCCAGCTCCCTGAGCCCCACCACCCGCCCAAGCCCGCCCCAGGGGCACCTTGGTGCACACCACTCACCCCTGCTGCTGCAGGCGCATCCCACAATGCCTGGCTGCTGGAAGCAGGCAGGGCCGGGGAAAGACGGGCGATGGCTTTGGGACGGGCACTGAGAGCTTCTGACGGCAGCCCCCCAAGCACCACCCAGCACCACGAGAAGCCTGAAGGGCTCGACGCTCCAGACCTCGCAGGCACGCGCGGCCGGTGTCCAGGCACGAGGCCTTGTCTCTGCCGGCGCCCAAATATAAGCAGCGAGGGACGTGAGGTCACAGCCCATGGCTCGGTGACGTCACAGTGCAGCACTCGCTGCTGCCACCACCCACCGCCTGGCCCTGTCTTAAAGACAGTTTTGGAATAAGGTACAGGTAGAATTGCGCGGCTTTGAGGACCAGCTGAACAGAAAATGGACTGAGTCGGCAGAGGTGTGAAATGATTCACAGTCAAATTTCTGCTCCGTGTTACGGAAAAGTCCCAAAATACTTAACCCTGGGCTGAGATGAGCGCCTGCGCCTGCCAGAGCCATCCCGAGGCCCTGGGGAACTGTTAGCTCCCCCTCAGGAACGCCCCGCCCTGGGTAATGCCACGGCAGCACTGGGAGATGCAGAATCAACTTTTTCCACCCAAAGGGAAACATTTATCTGGCTTTTCTGGAGTATCTGAATGTTGCAGCCAAATGCTGTTTTCTGTGGGAGGTGATAAATTAGCATTAAGTCAGTAAGCCTCTCTCCCTTATTCCTTCCCCCATTGGGGAGGAGAGGGGCTAACAGAGAGCATCTGTTACTGGTCTTGGGGAAGCCCTGACTCTAAACCTTGACAACCTCTGTCACTTTTATGGTCTTCCTCAAAGTACCTTTCTTCAGCTTCAGGTCTGTCACTGTCAGCTTGATTACGTGAGGATTTGCATCTTTCTGCCCTAAGGTTTGGTATATATTTCAACCCTCTGCCACTTAACGTTGCCTTAAAAGGTCTGTATAAAGCCTGAAATTCTCTTCTACTAGATTCAATTCAATTCAATTTCTACTATTCAATAGATTCAGTATTTATAATCTGTTCTGCTAGATTCC
>NW_008616800.1:66090-81049 GCF_000691845.1 Merops nubicus | reverse complement strand
GGCCCTGCGGGGGCTGCAGCGTCTTCGGAGGAGCTGCCTACTCTCACTCCTGCCCGCCTTCCCCGCTTCTTTCCCCCCATCTTTCGCTCCTTCCTTCCTTTCTTCCCACCCTCCCCCCTTCCCAGCCGCAAGCCAGCGCGTTCAAAACAGACCCGTGCTCATGGAGCTAGCCGCTGTAAAGAAATCCCAGCACCTCACTCAGAAGTGCTAATGTAGATCTCTTTAATGCTACACACACACCAGTTGCTTAAAATTTCTGTCTCGGTAAGCACAGCACTCAGAGTTACCCTCTTGCACTCGCAGTTACCCTGCTATGGCTCCGTTATGGAGTAATTTTCATCTCGTTCAGTCAGCCCAAGCACAAAGTGTCCCGTGACTCCTCCTGAGGGTGGGAATTGGGCTTTGTTCTAGATGCTGCCAGGCAGCTGTTTTGTGCTGCAAGTTAATTCCACACGCTTTATATGAATAGTCTTAATTTAAAATAAAACCAACTTTTGCATCACAGATTTCATAATGAAGATAACCCTGAGATAGCCTTGCAGTGGAAACCATGTGTTGCTGATTTCTGTAGGGTAGGGCTGGTTATTCTCCTCTGTATTATTTACTATTCATACAGATGGTCCTGAGCGGATATTGACCAAGTATGCGTGGCCTTCGTGCCTTGTGGTTAGAAGGCTGCTTGTGACATGGATGAGTCGACATTTTCTACAGGTTGTGTCCTCAGTCTGACAGAACTCAGCTGCTTGAGGAGTTGACTTTCTCCTGGTGCTGTTGCAACTTGGAGCTGGGTTGCAGCACGGTTCTGTAATTGCACTGGAGACTGCAGCCAGCATGCTCCCTGCCAGCCAAGCGGAGGCTGGTGTCGGCCACACAGGGAGAGCCTTGGGTTCAAACCACAGGTTGCTAAAGGTAAAAAGGCAGGAAGCCCAACTGAATTCTCGTGCTCCTCTGTAAGCCTCCAAGATAAACTGATAGGACATGGATGCTGGGAACCTCATTTTGACCTCAGTGTGCATGTGTGTGTTAGTATTTATAGCAATAAGTGAAGTATCTTTGGGATGTTCCCAGGTCCTGATGCCATCTAGCACGAAGTGGTCTCCGTTCATACCGTGGCATTCTGTGGCCTCCAAGCCAAGGCGCTGCGCGCGTGCTGCCGGCAGGGAAGCGCCGTTGGCTCTGCCCGCGCTGCTGAGCCACGTGCCCAGAATTGTTCAGGAGAGTGCCAAGGATCCTCTAGCAGCTTAGGGGTACAGCTGATCACATTCCAGTGCACAAGCATGATTGCATGTATGCATGTAGACATGGGCTATAAATTTCAGTTCTCAAATTATTTTAGATGTTCAATTTCTCTTTGTAAAATGTCAGTGAGTTGCAATTAATTTTTATTAAGGCACTGCTTTCCCATATAAACTAAATATATCTCAAAATATCCCTTTGGGATAGCTAAATAAATCCTCATGATCACCTCCCTTGTACAAACAGGAATACGGCCATCAGAGCAGGAGAGCTGCAGTTAAGGTTTCCCATTTGTAAAATTTGCCCAAATTGGTTTTTGTCTGGATTAGAATTTCAGTCAAGTAGGTCAGTACTTTGCAGTTCCATTTCTGCCTGTATCCTACTTTGTGGTAACTAATTACTTTTGTTTGCTTTGCAATGCTTAGACTATAATGATCTGTTAGATTAGAATGATCTGTTCCCCACTTTTTGGAAGAATGAAGTGAACAATGACCATTTGTGACAGAAACGAGGGGATATAACAGGTTTATGTTCATGCATACCTGTGTTGCTCACAAAATATCCCATGCCCAGTTAAAAAGTCAAAGTGCATTCATGATGAAATACTAGTCATCTTTAAGCACAGGTCAGACAAAGGTCCAGGAAACATCTCTACTATCATTTTCTTATCCCTGCTTTTCCATAGCTGGGACTTTAAATTTGCAAGAGAATCATGCAGCCCAAAGGTGAACAATTTGTGTGTGACTTCTGCATGCTGCAACTGCCTTTCCACAAGCTGGCAAGTATTCTTTTCTCCTGTTGTTTTAACTTTTATCTTTGTCACTCTAGAGGAAATGATTGTTCCTTGGAGGACTAACTTGAAAACTTAACATTAAATCTAATCTTTGGTTTTAAATACTGTCAGCCTTTCCTTCTGTCTTGTAATCGTTATCTAACTTCTCAGCTCCATCTACAGGTTTTCCATTTATTAGTTATATATGATGATCAAGACAATTTGGTAGGATGATCTTCCATCACTGGAAATGAATTTTACCAATTTGGTATAATTAAAAAAAAATCTAGTGCAAAATTAAATTAAATTCCATGGATTTAATCCAGTAGAGTTTGCTCTCACCTTTATTTCATATATGTGATTCTAATAGCTTAAAGTGCTTTTATCTGTTTCTGTTTTCCTCTTTTCAGGAAGAACACAGTTTAAAGTGGTAATTAAAGCACTTTCTTCAAAAGAAGTCACCAGAATTTATGCCCCTCGCCCTTTGGACAGAAATGATGGCACATTTCTTGTGCGGTACCGTATGTATGGGAGTGTCAGAGAAGGGTTAAGAATTGAGATCCTTTATGGTGATCAGCATGTAGCTCAATCTCCTTACATCTTGAAAGGTAAAGGTATTTTTTTTTTTTAATTTAATCTAATGTGTGCTGGTAGCTACAGAAATGCTATGGACTACTTTACTGCTAGAGGGAGAGGTGGGAAATGAGAGGTTTGTTTGCCCTTGTTCATGTAGTTGCCTCACAAGTGTGCACCTTATACAGAGAAGTAGGCAGTGACAATCTCTATACATTGCCAATTTACAGGTCCCAGATCCATAAAAGTGTAGGCTGTGGTCTCTGACGTTAGGGCGATGTGTCTGGCCATCTCCTCTTCCTTCTGTCATGAGGAAATGGATCCCTTCAGATTTGGTAGGGAGTAAAAAGGCAAAGCTTGTATTTTTACTGTTTCAAGTAGGTATTCGCTTAAATGTTGTGTTGTCTTTATCCAAAGTAAAAAGTATTACCTGCAAAAGCAAGGAGTTTGTGTCATACCAAACACTTTATAATTCAAATGTCTATAATTTCTAAAAAGTGTGCTCCTTTGTAACAACAAGGACAGTATTTCTGTAACCAGACAATATCTAGCTTCTTTCCATTAGCCCAGTTTAATTCAGTGCAGGTCTATACTTCAGAAGAACTGTTTAGAAGCAGGGAAAACAAAGCAAATTATTCTGTCGTTCCAGATTTGCTTCTTTAACTTCCTTCTCTTGCTCTCAAATGGACAGCAGTTTAGCCAAGAAAAAGATAAAGTCACTTCTCTGGAGAGTCTTGTTTCAGTTCCCTACTTCTTCTAACCAGAATTCGATCATATTTTTTTAAAGTAAAATTTCCTAAATACCAATCTTGAAATGTCTTCAAACTTAAATGAAACTGTCCCAAGGCCTCAAGGTAGTAGTATGCCTTTTTTCTGCTGGTGCTCATTTGCCATCAGCCATGAAACTAAGGGCTTTTTATCACACTCTGTGAGGCTAGTGCCTATACCTAAGCTGTCAGCTTCAAAAGGACAGAAAGAATAATTAATTATACATAAAAGGGAACACTCTTTGTTTGAGGTACAGACTGCTTTATCAAAGTTCTGAATTAGGTTAAAATTGAAACTGTAAGTGGTTACAGTTGGAACAATTCTGAATACCCTGCGTGGTTGGCAGGTAGCACAATAGTGGAGCTTCGTCTTGCATGTTAATTTTACCCCAATAGCAAAAAATCTAGTATTTTGATTTCTGGAAGACAGGAATGCTGCTTTTTTTTGTCGATTACACTGCTAAACTCCAGAAAAGCTATAGGGAGGATGACTTCCTAGGAAAACACTGAAAAACTTGGAATAAAAAATGTCAAGCCACTACCATGTCTACATTTACCTGCCCATGTGTTTGGGGAATGATGATTGATGTAGAATCACAAATACAGACTTTCAGTGCTTTGTTTTCTGCAGGACCAGTTTATCATGAATATTGTGACTGTCCTGAAGAAGACCCAGAGATCTGGCAGAATGTTATGACTTGCCCATCCCAAGAACCTCAGATTACAAAGGATTTCATTTCTTTTCCCACCATTGACCTTCAGCGAATGCTTAAGGAAATCCCAACAAAATTCAGTGAAACAAGAGGTGCTATTGTTCATTACACTATTCTCAATAATCACATCTACCGTCGCTCCCTAGGAAAGTATACAGACTTCAAAATGTTCTCTGATGAAATTTTGCTGTCACTGGCAAGAAAGGTATGAGTTTCCATCATCTAAGACTACTAAGTCATGTTCTAATATGGCAATATTGCAGTTGTTGTTGTATCTTCAGTTTCATAATTCTTGAAGTAAGAATTGACTTTCCTTTTTTCATCAGGATAACAGTGTATCCTAGGGGTAGTGTGTGGGGGCTGTAGTGAAGTTGCTAGGAAGGCTGCAGGGGCTAAGACTCAACTCTGTGAGCCTTTTCCTGGCCAACGTGAGTGTCCCTTCCATACTGGCTTGCAAGGCAGGAACTGGAAATTCAGACCTTAAGCTCAGCTAAATCTGTTAACTGTCTAGTAGGCTTATTGATTCTGCCTAAGGGAACTGAGGAATATATGTAAGGGTGACAAACTCTTACAAACTCTTGTGTTATTCTCCTTTGCTGGTTATACGTTTAGGTTCGTCTTCCTGATGTGGAGTTTTATCTGAATGTTGGAGACTGGCCAGTTGAGTTTCGGAAAGCTAATGACACACCTGGTCCTGTACCCGTCATTTCCTGGTGTGGCTCTGTGGATTCAAGAGATATAGTCCTTCCAACGTATGATGTAACCCACTCGACTCTTGAAACCCTACGTGGAGTCACAAATGATCTCCTTTCTATTCAAGGAAATACAGGTAAGTGAGAGAATGTGGATTTAAAAAAAAAAAAAAAAATTTAGAAATTCCATCAAAGAAGCAAGTTGCTTTCAAATAATGTATTAAAATCTTAAGTTCACAAGTGCCTTAGGAGGTCTCTTAATACAAGCAGGTTAGTCTCTACAGATCATAACCTCTTCCAACACTGCCACTAAGCGGCTGTTTAGTACAGATTTAGAGCCAATTATGGATTTTAGAAGTCCAGTTTACAGTTATGGTGAACTTCAATTTAAAGGTATCCAGAAGATAGCTACTGAGACCCATCAGAAGAAATGTACATATAACTACAAGGCCTATCTCCTCAGTGAAGGACTTGAGTATGTTCCTTCTAATCAAACAGTAATCCTTTTCCTGACAGTGATGTGGCCCAGTGTTCTGTTTACATAAAAATGAATCTGGATCCTGAAAGAAGTAAACTAGTACTACACTGCAGCCTCTTCCAAATAAGAAAATATGGTCTGTATAGAAAAATACCTCAAAGTATGATCTTCTGAATTGTTTTTCTGGCTTTGAAGGAAGAATCAGTATTACTGACAGCTGTCTTCCTCCTCCCAGGAAATTCATGAATACTTAGGGACCAGACAAATGGCATGGACAATACCTAAGGAGTAAATCTTGAGTGAGGAAGTATTTATTTTTATTTGATGAGTTCACAATTTTTCTTACTAATTTTAAATTAAATATTTTAATAAAGTTTTCAGTTTGAAGCAGTCTGTGTTTACTGATTTAGTACGGCTGTTTTTCCAATTAGGAGGCAACAACAACCTTCTTCACTTCAGTAGGTCCTTTAAGGAAATTTCCAGCAGAAGTATGAAGAAGGACTTATTTAATGTTTCTAAAAGCAGGCAGTAAGCAGAGGTGAAGTCTTTCAGGCCCTTCTAAGTCTCTTGAGGACACGTTGTAGCCATTTGGTTTTTTCCTTTTTAAGTCATCATTAAGTGATTCCTCTAAGAACTAACTAAATTGCTGGGTAACAGAAGTGGGTTTTACTAAAGAGATTTTGGTTATTGTGGCAGGCTTTATGGATGGAGAATGACTTTAATTATTAGTATTTTACTTACATAATTTGATTATAATCCCATACATAGCTTTCAAGATACTTAAAGCTATTTAAATATAAAATTGTTGAGTGGAAAAGCAGTTCTCTGATTTTACTTTATAAGTAGCGCAGTTTCTCATCCCAAAATTTGAGCCAGGACTGGGAGTTTAAAGCCTGTGATTAGTAAGTGATTATGGATTCACTGCTGTTTAATCATGCCTGTTTTACCACGTCTCTGAGTAATGCCACTCTCACAGCAAGTTCCTCATCTGCACAGTCCCACCCTGAGCGTTCCCTCTCTCTTTGCTCTCACCGACCTCCCCGTGCTCCTAGGGCCCTGCTGGGAGAACAAAACCGAGCGAGCGCTGTTCAGGGGGCGAGACAGCCGAGAGGAACGTCTTCGTCTGGTCAGGTTATCCAAGGAGAATCCACAGCTACTGGATGCTGGAATAACAGGATATTTCTTCTTCAGAGAAAAGGAAAAAGAGCTGGGAAAGATTCCGCTGATGGGCTTCTTTGACTTCTTTAAGGTAGCAAGCAAGTTGCAGTCTTGGATTAATTCTGCGGTCAAGTTCTTGCCAGCTGAAGAGACAAGGCTCACTTTGGCTAATTCCATTCAGTAAACAAAACAGTTATGCTGCGCTGGGAACACTGGGCCATGCAGGGTAGATAGACCATCTGTAGCCAAAGCCATAGTGTGTGACACACTTCTAGAGAAAGCCACTACACTTTTTTCATGGAGTCCCTTAGGGGGAGTTCTTGGAGATATATTTGAATAGATGGAGAAATTTGATTTCTGACCATCAGGATTTCTTTTATATGGGGTGAATATGAAAACAATGGACACACCTTGTGTCCATTGCAGGTACATTGTGGAAATATGAGAAAGAGTTCTTGTAGTGACAAGTTAGAAAAATAGATGAGTGGTTTTGTTGCACTTAAATACACAAATTCCGCTGTGACAGAGGTATAAAAAGTAAAGGGGACAGAGTCCTGTAAAAGCAATTATAATATATGGCAAATGAAGTTCTGTTCCAGAGATAAATGTATCAGAAATGCTGTAACAGCCAAGAGCATCTGCCAGAGCAGTACATTCATGGTTGCTGTTAGAATAATGTTTCAGATAACTTTATATAATGATATATGTTTCAAATTATTCTACAGAATAATATAATCTTAAGTGAGAATAAATTTACCCTTGTTGAATTTAAGTATAAATTAGTTTTATTTCCTTCCCAGCTCTAGCCTTTGCTCTGTCCCAGGACACTTTAGTATAATACCCATCAGGCAGTTCATGTGACACAAAGTTCTTGACTGTCGGTCTTGGGCTGAAAACAAATAGTTTTTCCATTTGTTATCCAGAACATCATGAAACTACAGCTGCTTAACACTACAACAAGTCTTGAAGATGAGAATTAATAAACACAGTTACATCTTGCCTGTGAAAATAATCTTTTCTACAGTCAGTGTTCTGAATCAAAATGTTTCAATTTTTTTTCCTTTATCTTCATATTGTAGTACAAGTACCAAGTGAATGTAGATGGGACTGTAGCAGCTTACAGGTTTCCATACCTTTTGCTGGGTGACAGCCTGGTATTGAAACAGGATTCCAAGTACTATGAACACTTTTATATGGGATTAAAACCTTGGAAGCATTATGTTCCAGTTAAGAGAAACTTAGAGGACTTGCTAGAGAAAATAAAATGGGCTAAGGTAAGTTTCACTGCTAATTCAAGTTCAAAGTGATAAATAAACGTATAAACACTCTCTTTATCTCAACACTCTCTTCTTTTTGTATTTCCACATACATATTTTGCATGAACTCTGTTGAGATCCTGGGATAAAGGAAGTGCGTTTTGCTGTTAGTATAATATGTGAGGGTGTTAATTCAAGTAACCCTCTCTATTTAGGGAAATATGACTCCATTTTAGGTATGTGCGGAAGTGTTTCATGACTCAGAGCCTTAGTATACTGACTAATGCAGGTAATTTTCAAAGAAACACCCAGAATCCTGAGTATTACTTAATTAATTCTATCACTGTTTTTAGGTCCTGACTGGAACAAAAGTCATTGCGTGTTCTGTTTGAATATGCAGAAAACTGCTGCTCTCTAACATTCTCAGAATGAAAGCCTGGGATTCTGTAACCACACAAGCCAATAACTCTGTGATTGAAATTACTATTTGTGTTCTAGCTGCTAGGTTAAAAAGCAGGAAAAGTTTCTGTTCTGAGAGTACTGTAGTTCCTCATAAAAAATCAGGTGAGAATACTAACAGATTTGAAATACAGACCTAAAAACCCTTGAAGGTAAGTATGTGAATTCAAGAGGAGTTATTTTAAAAAGGAAAACATTGAATTGTACTGCATAGGAGAGGACAACAGCTGTGGCTTTGTCTTCTGTAAAACTGAGTGTGCCTGGGAGATGTCAGACCTGATTTTGAAGAGGCTTGTGGCCTGGGCAAAACAGGAGAGCAGTAATCAAGTGGGTTTTCAAAATTGTACAATTATCCGTGAAGGCTGTTATTGATAGCCCTGAGGTACCAGTTCTGACCATAAAAGCAATCCAGTATTTTTTAAAAATCTACAATTTAAAATGTGCCTCTGCAGCCTACCAGTAATTGCAGATTTGAATAGCCCCTTTAATAAAACTTCTAATGCCAGCCAGGCTTTGAGTAACTCACTGACTGCTCTATTATTCATTTATTTTGTCTCAATTTTCCAGGAAAATGATGAAGAAGCAAGAAAAATTGCTAAAGAAGGACAATTAATGGCAAGAGAATTACTTCAGCCTCACAGGCTTTACTGCTACTATTATAAAGTGCTCCAGGTTAGTACAATAGACCTCTTAATTACTTTTCCAAAACTGCTACTGCTATGGATGCTACAAATTTCATACTCAGTTGTTAACTTACATCAATAACAGACTCAGTTCATGTTATTCACAGGAGACCAGTGTGAAGAGCTTTGCTAAAACTTGCTTTGTTATTAAACAGGCAACCTGACATAATAGGTGATTTACAGAATCAGACTTCTTGTTTCTCCCCCATCCACACAGTCAGACCTGTTTTCAGTGTCGACACAGGAGATAATCTGTACCAAATTTTCTTCCTTTTTCCCCTCATATTTATCCCTTCATGAGCTGTTCTGCTGTATTATGAAACAATGAATCTATGGAAAAGAAATTCTGGAAGTTTGGCTAGTGGTAAAGGGTGAAGCAGGCCAAATAGTCATTACTTCCCTAGGAGATGCAAACCTCTAGTTAAAGATGTTTCTGTTCTCTGAAGGTATTAATTTATTTCTCCTGTTCTAATTTCTGCTGTGCAGAATTAGATCTTGGCTTCAGCAGCCACACGTTGACGCAAAGTTTGGAACTCTTCAGTGTACAAAAATGACAGCATTATCTGCATAAAGTGTTTAGAGGCACAAATAATGACAATATTGAAATTGACATTAATAATAGGATGGGAGAACATTAAAGGAGGTTTTCAGAGGCAGTGCAGCCTATTAGTAGGTGTGTTATAAAGACACCTTGTAAACAGGTTGTAAACAATGACACAAGGAGGCTGGATAAAGGCAAGCTTGTGAGTGGAAGGGAGGAGGAAAATTCTGTTTCATGAATTACACGTTGATGCTTATAGCATTCCTAAATGTTGTTTACATATTTCAGAAATACGCCGAACGCCAAGCCAGCAAACCTGAAATACGGGGTGGAATGGAACTTGTACCTCAGCCTGCTGACAGAGACTCAGTATGCAGTTGCCACAGGAAAAAACCTTTAAGGGAAGATCTATAACTGTACTGAGTGGAGAAAATCACCCATTTACAATGCAAGATTTAAATAGGAATTAAGCTGTGAAGTCTAAGACACTTATGCACTAGCAAACATTCTTAGTTATGTATTCTTCTTGTATTTACATGTCCTTTTCCACACTGACTCTGATCTACAATGTTGTTTCCCACAATTTTGTCTCTATGACCACCACCAGACAGACACTGAGGCTGTAATGGGGAGGGTCTAGGGGTTTTGTTTGATGTACTGGATCATCAGGAAGAAAAGTGCAGTGCTGCTCGTGTTCCAGCTGGGACCTAGTTACCAAAGTTTTATGAGGAACCAGTCATCCACAAAGATCTTCTGTGAGTCAGTGCAGGTTATTCTAAAGGAGCATTTGCAACGTACTAAAACAGTGTTATGATTTCTTCATAAAGTTTACCTCAGTGTTAGATTGTTTCTTGTATACAAAACGATTTTCTAACTAGACAAAATGAATATCTGAGATTTACAGTTATCACATCTGGTGTTGCTTTGGGATTATTTTGTGGTCTGGGACATAACAGAGTACAGAACATGCTGTAGTAATTACCCCTTTCAGAGGGAAAAGCAGAGGAGGGGGAGAAATCAGAATATTTTTGTATGTACCATGGCTGCCAATCACCAAAATCAAATGCTGCTTTAAAACAGACTGTGTAGCTGTCACTGTCACATTGCTTTGAATGCCAAGACACCACTCTGAAGACCTGTTCCCTGCCAGTAACCATGCCTGTGAATATAAGCACATACCCACAAAAGCTGTTGGGCTCTTCAGGTGAGGCCAGGTGAAATAGTGGTGTCTTAGTTCAGCAGTACAGACTACAGTATTCTAGGCTACATGAGTATTCGTGCATCTGATATTTGTCAGTAGGGTTGTAGACCACTTAGGCAGGCTTAACTTCTGTGGAGAGCTAAGGATGCCACCATCTTTGTCACTTGGGTTCATGAACTACTTTTTCCTGTCCTGAAGTCCCCAGAGAGATCTTAACCATTTATTTAGAATTTAATCTAAGATAAGGTAAGATCTGAATTTAGATCTTACCTAACTTCATACTGAGATTAGACAGCAGATCAGAACTGATTGTTTTGACTCACAGATACAACAGAAAAAAATGTGCTGCATGTTCTCTGTAATAGTCCAGAGATTGGAGACCATACTAAGCCATTGGGAAGCCAGTTGTCCATGGTGCCTTAGCTGCCGACTGGACAAGAGGCCTTCATATCTTCCACTCCAGTTGTTTTGCAGTCACAAAGTTAACAATACAAAACACACAGGGCCAGGAGGACCTGGTCACACCATTGCAACGAGGCGTGCCTTTAGGTGGGGTGGAGGACAGACCATGGTACTGGATGTGGCTCTGTTGACTCCTACCCAAGTTCGTCTACTTCAAAATGCATAAAGTCCTGAAAGGAGATACCAGTGCCAAGACCAATACCCACAAGCACCCATTTCTGTCTTCTGCATTTTTGTCTTGCTAATGTAGCCTGCCTGAGCAGCTTCTATTCAGCTACACTCAGATAACGTCTTTCTTGGATACCAAATTCTCCCTGTGCAAAAAAGGGAAGGAAATTTCATAAGACTGTGGACTTGTCTAATTGCTTAGATGCCCAAAGTTTAGTGCTCTACACCTCATACAGGCTTCAGTCTTGGTTCTACTCTTCAATTTACTCTCATAAAATATATAAAACTCCTGCACTAGAAAAATCTAGTCTTTCTTCCTGTTCAGTATGCTAAATACGGAAAGCACTTCAAGTTTCTAAAGAAATTATCTGTCATTTATTACATTCTGCAAGTTAAAAAAAAGGAACATGCCTTTTTACCCGTCATCCTCTTTGTTCTAACACTAACATATATAATGGTTATATGTTTATTTAGCATGACAATCAGTCCTAGAACTTCAGACTATACATATATGTTCAGCTCATCTGACTTAAAATTTTCTACATCAAAATTCAGGAACAGCATTCCCCTGCTAAAGCTGACACTTAAGACAGAGTATGTGCTTCTTCTCCTCTGTGTACAGTCAGTTTTACTGTATGATACAGTCCTATATTGGGATATTATCCTTTAGACCATGTGCATTTTATATTCATCAGTATTTATGGAAATGCTGTGCTCAGCAAAGGCAATTAAACATAGCAGATGGTTGAAGCAAACAAGTTCTCCACCTCTCACACACATATTTCAAACCAAAAGTCAAAAATTACCTGGTTATGTTTTTAAAATGGGAGGGAATAGGGGGTGTCATGATGCATACTTTAGGGTTTTTTGGAAATGACTGTGTAGGAAAACTTGCCTGGCTTGAAACAGAAGTCTTTCCAACTGGAAGAAGAATCAGATAAAATTTAAATGGTCATTAATATAAACAAATGTCCATATTTTATCCCTCCTTTCTTCCCTAAAAAAAAAAAAAAAAATCATCTAAATTTTCTGCCAAAAAATCTTTGTTGCTTTTGTAATAAGCATCCCTTCAAAGTAAAGACTAGTTTGTTGCAGAATGCCTTACAGATACTTTTATAGCTTTAGAGGCAAGAAATATCCTGAAAAATATGAATACATTCTTCTTCCAGCCAAAATTAAAAAACAGTAGAGACATGGTAGAATGTTCATTAAAAGTGCTTAGTCATTTGAGAAAAACTGGTTCAATTTATAACTACAGATTTTCCAAAGATAGAGGAAGGAAGGGCAAAGCCTCTCTTCTTTCCATTGGTGGTACCATATGCAATTTAAATTGTGATGAAGAGCAACAGTAACAGTTGCTCCTCCAGGCCAGAAAAGATGTCAGATCTGTTTTGGTTTGATGATAGGATGATGCTCATTGGCCTGGTGTGTTACAGGAATTGCTAAATATTCAGTAAAACCTGTTTGTTACATTATGCAGTATTTTTAAGCAACAGACATACAGACAGACGTACCCTACTTTACATTATTCTGTAGTAGTTCTTGAACAGCAGCTGAGTAAATCTCTTGTACATCTAGCAGTTGATGGCAATTTTTAAGAAGTTACCACAGTACTGAATTTTGCTACAGTCATTTCAGCTTTTAATGCACAGCATAGGACGTAATACAGAGAGCAAAATCTGTCCTGTTTTCACCAGTGGTAGTAAATTTTAACACACTGTGGAACTTACCCTGATGGTGGAGACAGGTGTGCTTGTCTGAGATCCTGTGTCCTAAAGTCCAGGGCCAGTATCTTCAAACACAAGGATCTACACAAGAAGTGGTCAGACGTGCAACAACGTTGGTCATGCAGAGCCTTTAAGTTCCTGAATTTCTGATCCCTTTAACCTTCATGGCAGTTTCATACAGTGAACACTGAGAAAGTTAGTCCTTTTATGTTATGTCATAAATACATGTCCTAATATATTTAGGCATCCACATTTGGAAATGCTCACACTGCCTCAATTTCATCTTGAAATGAGATATAGTAAATCAGGATCTGTTGAACATGAAAGAGGTATAAATTCAGCACATTTTTAGACTGTATTTTCAAGATTTACCTCAAGATAACTAAGACAGTAGTTTCATGACAGTATTATGCTAGGTCCGCCTTGTAGATTCATAGTTAAAAAACCCTGTAATCAAAGCTTGCCTGATGGAATGTTAGATTCAAGCATCCATTCTGGGAAGCATACGCCCGACATTTATTACATTAGAAATTAAATTATTTAGTTAGGGAGGAGAGCTGACAGGGAAAATGTACATCACCTGTTGGAGCACGTTTGAGAAGCTTGTAAAGAAATGATAATAAGGCAAAAAGCATTACATAAACCTAGGATATTATCAGCTCCTTTACAGCTTCAGTTTTTCAAAAGTGTCCTTTGTAAAGGCCGTGATGACAAGGAAGATTTTATATACATATGCTATTGTGAAGGAAGTTCACAGGATTTAACCACTAGAATCTTCTTGTCTGTGAGTACTTGTACAGCACTGTAATGAGGCTGCATGAGTACTAATGCTTGGCTTTTGTCTTGAGTTGTTAATAACGTAACAAAACCTACTTTAACAAAATTAGAGTTACGACACTAATTTTGTATTTTTCTGTAAGAATAGGGGAAAAAGGATTATTTTGCATGTCTGTGTGAAGACATTTGAGACCTCTGTAGCACACATCTTAACTGACTCCTGCCACATGTGGCTAGCAGGTGAAGGGAGAAGTTTCTTCCTTTCTGTTTGGCAGCTGTGAGACAGCAGCTGGAGTACTGCAGTCCAGCTTTGGAGTCTCCTGTAAGAGAAAGACGTTAACACAGCAGAGCAGATCCAGCTGAGGACCACCAAGGTGATAAAGCAGTTGGGGCACATGAAGTACGAGGAGCAGCTGAGTGAGCAGGGTTAGATCAGTGTTAAAAAGAGAAGGCTGGGGCAAGATGACCTTGCTGGACTCTAAAGGGAGGGTGCAGAAAAGAGGAAGCCAGACTTCTCAGTAGTACACAGCTGAAGGCCTACAACCATCAGACACAAGCTGTAATATGGGGAAATTCCAATTAGGTAAGAGAAAAAAAAATCTTCACACCGATATCCCCAAGGAGGTGAAGCCTGGCCTACATGACCCCCAGATGTTCGTTACTCTGTGAGCTACATTTCAGTCACACAACAAGCATTTATCTGGTCGCATAGCAGAAAAAACATCCAGCTCCTTTGAGTGCCTCCAAGATGCAAGGTAGCTTTTCTGTGCTGACACTTTTGACACTATTCACATCTCCCTTGATAGTATTAAGTTTTGCAGATATTTTAACGTTGGCTTACCAGGCTATACAATCATATATTAATATTACATATTATTACTATACATGATTGCAATCTACCATAACCGTGTAGTACACAGAGGATCCAACCGAAACAGGATACACTGACTTGACATCACATGCTTAGGCTGACTGAAAGTGCAAGACCTGCTCTTTCAAGAAGCTGAATATATACTTTACATCTATGAGACAATTACAAAGATTTTTAGTACAAAAACAAACCATCAAAGTAATTTCTTTTAAGCAGTCAATGGTAATAACAATGTACTTTATAAAAATGCCAGCATACTCTGTAGACCACTGGTGCATGAGCACAACATATTCCCATCCCACTCACAACAGTAAAAATATCAGTCAGGGTCCCCCTCTACCACAGATTTGCAATGTAGCACAGAGATGCTCAAGACAGCTCAGCAGAATTCCAGGAGGGCTCACCTGAAATAGGACACAGCTTCA
>NW_008616800.1:62026-66059 GCF_000691845.1 Merops nubicus | reverse complement strand
TCCTGCTGACAGCCCAAGGAATACGATAGTCTGGATGGAACTTGTCTAGACGTTGATCAGCTCAAGCCATACTTGTGAGACCACCAAATCCACTATAGCTTATGCAACTCACAGAGGTTGTTCAGTGTTAGCAGTTGTTGTTGCTTACCTTTGGTCAACAGTAACCACCTTTCCAGCTTTTCTTTTTCTCCCAAAATGTCCAGCCAAGTTGCTATACCACTCCAGCTGCAGAGCTATGCCAACTCATGGCTGATAGCCAGGATAAACCAAAGTGGTTGCTACCACACTGGAGTCCTGCAGGTCTGACACCTAATTTCGTCTTGCATATTACTCTCACCAAATTTTTCACTGTTGAAACAGAAAGAAATTTGGGTATTTTATTAACTTTAACATGAAAATCTGCTGACAGAGTGAAAATGGTTTCGAGTGAAAATTGGGTTTGCTTCCAAGTGATGATGTTTTGGCTCCAATGCTCAAACCCACCAGCTGTTACCTCAGGAAGCAGGTAGTTTTGTCAGGACAGTTCATTTAATGAATTTAAAAAAAAAATTCCCAAAAATAATAGCCGAAACCAATCCAAAAAATGCTTTGCTGGTAGAAGTTGTTACTCTGAAAGAAAGATGCCTGATACAGATACTTTGGTATATCTTTGTAGTAAAGGTAAAGCATAAGGTGAACTTCATAAGCAAAATAAGTTTAAAGAGCTACTTCAGGAATAGTCTATATTATATTACTGTACACTAATTGTGAACTCCAAGATGAGATAATTAACAACAGTGAAATTAAGAGTCAGGGTTATACAACAAGATTTTATCTGCTAAAATATAAGATGCAGATGAATGAGGAAAACATTGTGTCTCTGACAGAATCACTCAGGCAAAATCCTGCACAGGGATACAAGCCATGCTGGCAGGTGACCTTAAGATAGTTCACTCATGGTCTTGGGTAGGGTGAGTTATTTTTAAAATGTGAGGAATGTATGCTGCTGGTAGGAGCTGCATCTCTGCCAGTAAATTCTGCTCTCTTCTGCCCTGTGAACAAAACCACTTTAACGTGGACCAGCCCGCACTGACCAACTACAGCACACCTTTCACACGGCAACTGTCCCACCTTATTTATAGACTTTGGCCTTTCCTCTATTCCCTGAAACATTCACTTCTGTATGTAAAGTAATCAGCAGTCACACTGATCCGAAACCTCCTGTAACTGAACCTGAAAAGCAGGTGTCAATTCCAAATACTTGATTCGTACTTAATTATCTTTTCCCTCTTTAAAAGCCCCAGGCATCTAAAAGTGGTACACAGCTCACATAGGTACCACTTCATAACATAGCATAAATATTGGCCAGTACTTAAATGCAAGTACTACATATACAATACACAGAAAATTCTGAGTATTTCCTTATGAATTTGTTTTTAAACTCTGATTACTTGCAGGAAAATAAATTTTCAGGTTATATAATGTTTTATCAAATAAAAGTCTCCCAAGGATACAGAAAAACTGCATCCTTTTCCTGACTGTTAAAAATACCCTATATATAGTGAACTGTGCACTGGAATTGAGGTCATGGCTATTACTGCTTATGCTTTTGCAAGATGATAAATTTCATTCACCACAGTTCCACTCAGAAACACACACTAGCAATTGGAACTTTTCTCTCAAAATGAACAGAGACAGGAAAATTGGCTTTTCCCTGTAAAATTTGAACCAATCAACTCAAAACATGTGATCTGTGCACTGGATGATGCCAATTTGAATGAGGTCTCCTCAAGAGACAGTTACTATCATACGACTGGTCGTGAACCAAATTAAAGGGCATCTTGGGGAAGCCCTTCATGAACACACAGCTCTAAGTACCATTAGGAAACAAATTCAAGCATTCACTTGACTCTGATGACTGAACTACGCTCGCAAGCAGTAGGTGTTTTCTCCACTCTAGCCACAACACAGTATTACTCCAAAGCCAAACAATCCTTCTACTCGCAAGTTATCACCTCCAGCCTTCTCAAGCAACTATGGTCCACTATCAAATGTGTTTGCTATATTAATCTAAGTTACACCCTGCTTTGATTGCATGCACTAGTATGTAATAGTTGTCAAACTGGATCTGTTAAGTAGGTTACTAGTTGCAGTTGTCATCAGTTCCTTGATGGATTATCTTGTTAAGGAAGCCAATTTAAAATCACTTCTGATGCGGAATACAAATGATACTCACATAGAAAAGCCAAATTCTGGTCCCTTTAGAGGAAATGGCATCAGGTTTTTGCTGTATGCATTTATATTTATAAAAAAAAAAATCATAGATTCATAGAATCATAGAATGCTTGGGGTTGGAAGGGACCTTAAAGGTCACCTAGTCCAACCCCCCTGCAATGAGCAGGGACATCTTTAACTAGATCAGGTTTGTCAGAGCCCCCTCCAACCTGACCCTGATTGTATACCCATACCACCTTCTACCACCTCTCTGGGCAACCTGTTCCAGTGTTTCACCACCCTCATTGTAAAAAATGTCTTACTCATATCTAGTCTAAATCTACCCTATTTTAGTTTAAAACCATCACCCCTCGTCCTGTCACAACAGGCCCGGCTGAAACAATCTTCCCCATCCTTCTATACAGGTCCCCTTTAAGTACTGAAAGGCTGCAGTAAGGTCTCCCTGGAGCCTTCTCTTCTCCAGGCTGAACAACCCCAGCTCTTTCAGCCTTTCTTCACAGGAGTGGTGTCCCAGCCCTCTGATCATTTTCATGGTGCTTCTCTGGACAGGCTCCAGCAGTTGCTGAGGTCTCCAGAGCTGGGCACAGGACTCCAGGTGGGGGTATCACCAGGGCAGAGTAGAGCTGAAGAATAATCTCCCTCAACCTGCTGGCCATGCTTCTTCTGGTGCAGCCCAGGATATGACCAGCTTTCTGGGCCACCTAATGCCCAGCTTTTTCTTCCACCAGTACCCCCCAAGTCCTTCTCTGCAGGGCTGCTCTCAATTCCTTTATCCCCCAGCCTGTATTGATTCTGGGCGTTGCACCAATCTAGGTGCAGGGCCTTGCACTTGGCCTTCTTGATCCTCATGAGGGTCACGTGGGCCCACTTCTCAAGCTTGTTAAAGTCCCTCTAGATGGCATCCTGGATACAGAAAGCCTAGGAGGTTACATGACCCAATGAAAAAACTGAGGGAGGGAAAAGCACCTACTATTCATAGGCCCATGAAAAACTAGCTTGAGTCCCTTTGGACACCTTCTAACACTAGCTAAGCAGGTTCCTATTTTTAGGGATTTAATATCTTGACAAGTTGTCCCCTAAATCAAGTTAACTTGAATCACTCCATAAATTGTCAAGACTAACCAAAAACCTAAAGCAAATAAGAAATGGTATGCAAAACTACCAAAGTTATAGAGAAAAAACTTGTATTGCTTGCCAGTTAGGTTTATTTCTTATTATCACACCAGCGGGTACAATTTTGACAATCTGGGCACGGATATGAAGAGCCTAATGAATGTGGCTCATAAACTATGTCCCTTGCAGGGCAACAGGAGCAACATCAGCTCTCCCTGAACTCATAAAATTAGCCACTGAAAATCACATCATATCTGATTGTAGTCTCCTGCATGTTTCCAAGAACAAAATGGTCTGTTCCTAAGGAATTCTTAGTTCTACAGAGAAAGAGAAAATATGCAATGGTACTGGTCACTTAAGTAACCCAATTTAAGAAGTAAATGAATAAATTAAAACATTTTCTGGGGCTTCTCACTTAAAATGGTTTGGCTTTTACTGCAAAACTGTGTTAATTAGCCATTTAATGAATTTTGGGCTTTTTGAAGTGGATCACTAAGTTACATTGTCCCAAATCAATAAACTGTCAAAATCCCTTATCCTTAACTCAGCAATTTCAGAGAACAGAAATATTTTTTGATTAAATAAATATGTTCTGAAAGTACCCAATGACTTCAAGTGGGTTGCCTGAAAAAGAAGACAGAAGGATCTAAGCTAGGGCTCTCTTTCACACAAGAAATATTCTATATTGGATTGAATCAAAACCTAT
>NW_008616800.1:6870-61995 GCF_000691845.1 Merops nubicus | reverse complement strand
TTTCCCTTCTTGAAAAAACATTAGTTCACAAAGAATCAATTGTTCATTGACAGCTTTTCCCTTGGAAAAGAAAACAAGCAAAGAAAACAAATCCAGAGTGACAAAAGCAGCGTTCTGATGTGACAGGAACACAAGCTGCTGGCATGGAGCAGATACGGCCTCGGTTGGCATCTCAAGAGCTGAGAGCCAGACACGTCTCCTTGCCTTCCTCTGTGTCCACACAGGGTCCACTCACAGCACAGAAACCAGCCCCTGTGTGTTCAGCTGAGTTAACCCCTGTTCCAGAGTCCTCTCCACTCTTCCAATGAACAAGGCCACGTATTTACCTGTATAATGACCTATTTGTATAAGAATATACATACATTTGGTATTCTCCCCATATTGTCAAACTAATACTTGTCTGGATTTAGCTTTGCATTTTAAGTTAAGAAGAAATTACACATAATTACTTTCTGTAATAAATTTTAACTTGGACTACTGATGAAGATGAAGGCCTCTGGCAAGATGTGGCTCTTAAAACTGGCCTGAGCACCTTCAGAAAACTCTTTTGTGAGTTAGCATAGTTGTGTCTATTTTCAAACAGAATTCATACTACTTACACAGCTTTTTGATCAGTTTCAAAGTTTTGTCTTTGAAACCAAGTTGCAATGTCATCAGTAAATCCAGGGTGGGTTTCTTCTTGTGCTTTATGGCACTGAATCACAGAACGGTAGGGGTTGGAAGGGACCTTTGGATAGCATCTAGTCCAACCCTCCTGCCAAAGCAGGTTCACCTAGAGCAGGTTGCATGGGAACACGTCCAGGCAGATTTTGAAAGTCCCCAGGGAAGGAGACTCCACAACCTCTCTGGGCAGCCTGTTCCAATGCTCCACCACCCTCACAGTAAAGTAATTTTCCCTTATGTTTAGGTGCAAGTTCCTGTGTTCCAGTCTGTGTTCAATGCCCCTTGTCCTGTCACTGAAGATTCTGACCCCATCCTCTTGATCCCCACCCTTTAGATCTTTATAAGCACTGATAAGATCCCCTCTCACTCTTCTCTTTTCCCAGCTAAGCAGCCCCAGGTCTCTCAGCCTCTCCTCATAAGAGAGATGCTCCAGTCCCCTTGTCATCTTTGTAGCCCCCTGCTGGACTCTCTCCAGTAGTCCCCTGTCTCTCTTGAGCTGAGAAGCCCAGAACTGGACACAATACTCCAGATGTGGCCTCACTAGGGCAGAGCAGAGAGGGAGGAGAACCTCCCTCAACTCCTCCTTAATGCACCCCAGGATACTTGCGGATATCCAGGATACCCCAGGCCTTCTTGGCTACAAGAGTGCACTGCTGGCTCACGGTTAACTTGTTCATCCAAACTCTCAGGTTCTTCTCCACAGAGCTGTTTTCCAGCAGGTCAGCCCCTAACCTGTACTGGTGCAGTCCTCTTCTTCATTCAAGGATTCTGAATCCCATTGCTGCATACACAACAAAAGTTTTGGTGAAATAGTTTCTCTTGGCTGATTCAGTACAGGCATTCTTTCCTTCTCTTTTATCTCTCTGATTTATCTATCCATCTGACCTAACAGCATTAACCATATTTAAAAGACTTGTTTTAAAATATTGTAGTTAATTTTTCTTCGCTCGATAAAATAAAATAATACAGGATAGCATGCTACATAATAAGAAGGACTAATAAACCAAAACGAAATAAAGTATTTTCTTTCTCTGATTAATTTAAACATTCCCACTACCTGGAACTGGACCTACAGTGAAAGTCACCTATGGGGTCTCCACAGTATTGACAAAGAAAGTCAAAGTAGTACACAGGCTGCTATGGTAACTAACTGATCATGGGGCAGTACAGGCTATCCAGAAATAAACATGGTGATTAGGTTGTCCAGTTCTTGCTTCCTAAAGTCATGGACATGGCATAAAAATAAAAAAAGGGACATACATAGCCATTTAAAAAGGGATTGACCAGTTGATTCTCCAGGACAAGGGTGGGTTTCTCCCCTCGCTCTGCACAGTGCTCCGCGGGACACACTGTCACCACTCCCTTGCCACTAACCCGACTGTACATTTGGAGCAGACTGACAAAGCTCCTACCTGAAAGTACCCGTCTGTCAGACTGAGGTGGCAAAGTGCGTGCCACAGAGAGAGAAACAGATCCAGAGATGTGAAAAGGAGGTGGTCCCACCCTTCAGCTGCTGGGATAGCTTTCCATGGTCTTCATGAAACCTGTTGAGATTTTTGAAGGAAGTATTATGTTTGAGTGTGTGGGCAAGCCTGAGATTTTCCAGTAAAAATATTGAGCTTTTAATGCAGTGCAAGCATTTTTAAAAGCACCACCTTTGGTATGCTCAAAAATACAGAACAAAATTACAAGGGTGAGCCATGGACCTTAAATAATCAGGTTTCCCCTTAGAGATTTCTTAAACCGATACATTTTGGAAAGTAAGCTGTTCTATTTTTGCATATGGCAAAGTTCTGATCACATTTTAACAAAGAATACGAAGGTAAAATAAATGTGTTGCCTAGAAGTATTCCCCGAAGCCAGAATTACTCATAAGGATGGTGACAGGCAATGTCTTTAAGCCAGAAGGTCTAAGCATAGGTAATTAACAACAAGAAATACTGTCTCAGCATGCACACCATCTCATTAGCATTTTGGATAATTTTCTACATTTCATTTGCTGTAGTCTTGTTGCAGAGACATTTGCACATAGTAGAAAATCTTGTGTCTTCCCTCACAGAAGCCCTTGGTTGCTTTTTCTCCTTCTGATACTGAGGTTTGTCTAGGTAGCATCGCTGTCAGGGCTTTTCTCTGCTCACTGAAAATGTGAAATCTCATTAGCAATAATGGAAATTAAATTTATGCATCAAAAAAAAAAAGGATCAATAGTAATTTAATCACTGCCTGTGATTAATCCTGCAGAAGCAGAAATATTGTTTGCTTTTCCTTTTAGCCAGAGGGCGTATCTTTTATGTTGCTTCAGAGATAATAGAAAGTATGTTTTATTTTATGAGGATCAGAATCATAGTAGTTAGAGATCTAAATGTCCTTTTAGCTCATGCTTTTTGTGCCACTAATAATGCAGATTTGTTCACTTCTAGAAACTTCTCCCAGTCTAGTGCTTATGTCTTCCTGGAATCACTCTTGATTTTTAGTCTAAGCAGTTTTTGTTCTTGCTTCTTAGCTTTACTGCTGGGTTTGGCAATAATGTTTATTTGTCTTACATAGCTCTTAGCCTCATACCAAGAAATGTGTCTCACATTTATCCTTTTAAGAAATCCAGATTTTATTCTGCAGATCTTTTTGTCAGATTGACTCCTTTCTGTCAGATCTGACTCCTGTCAGATCCCACTCTTGGATGTGGGAAAATCCCTTCACAGATTTTTTCTAAAACTATAAGATACACACATATCGATAAAACACCAGACTTAGAAGTTTTAGAGGAACAGATCCTCCTCTTTGGTGAGGAGCATGTACTCTCAGTAGATAAGGGCTGTACAAGTTACATGGCAGGGTGCAAAGTCAGATACTTAGGTTCTGCTAGAGGCTTGTCTCACTGTTGCCTGTGGCACAACGTTGTAAACCAAGGCTGGTTACAGTTACAGAAATAAACCCGTTGTTTCTGCTTGCCCCCAGCCTTTCCTGGGTCCCACAGTTCCGGATGCTCTGTGACGCCGAACACAACTGAAACTCCGGTCCAAGGGAAAACAAAGCTGAACATCAAAGTAAAGACAAAACAAAACAGAGGTGAAGGAAGAAAGGAAGAAACTAAGCACACAGAAGGCAGCTGTCTTTTAGAGTTAATTATAATGGACAGGAACGCCTTTGTTACAAGCCACTTGAAAGCTGTCTGATAATTATAAAAATATTTATAGGCCAAGTTGACTTCCTTTGGTTACTCCTGGGAGACTGTAGATGGTGTATTCTTTAAGCAGCTTTGTCTGCTTGCTAGAAACCTCATTATGTTTTGCATATTTTCTAGTTTCTGTAATAAAGGACCTGAACTTGATCAAGAGCCTGTTCCCGCACGTACTACCAAATGGTTGAAACAGAGTATTCACAGTAATACACTGGTTCTGACTTAGTTTGTCAGCAGGAGGGAAGCATTGTAGATGATCATTTTTCTACTTGCAGAGTTGCTAGAAGTTGCAGCAGGTGTTTTCATCAAGTTCAGACTGGATGCTGTAAGCAACATCTTGTGTTATGTGATAGTCACCATGGTATTCATTCTAGATGAACAATTTGCTACCGTGTGGAAGTACAAAGTCTATTTCCATGCACAAGCATATTCAGCTAAACAAGTCAAGGTGGCTGAAACTCGATTCGTAAATCCACAATCTCTGCAGTCCTAACTAAGCACTTTGCCAGCCTTAATGACTCAGAGATTTGTGGGTGGTCTCCTCCTCCTAAAAGCACAGCATTTTTTCTCTCAATCTTAGTATTGATTTTGATTTCAGATGCACCTGTTTTTTACAGAGGGCTTTTAGTGGCCAGGTTTATTCCACCTGTCTTGGGTCACTTAGTGGAGATACACTGGCAAGGAACATAGTTGTTCAAGGTCCCTGTGTAGTCAACAGGAAGAAATTGTTATCTCTGTATGGCAGTTAATACCTTGGCTGTTGTAAAATGGTTCTTGGGAAGTATCTTTCTAGCTCTGGTAGCTACAGAGTGAGCCCAGGGTGCATAGGCTTCTGACTTAGGAACTGCAGGGAGATTTGAAAAATGGTACAAAATGCTTAAACATTCTTTTACTTTAAATGTCTCAGTACATCCATCTGCTTTGATTTAGGCCTAAAATACTTGCCTCTTGATTTTTGATATTTAAATAACTGGAAATTCCATAGTCCTATGTAAATGTCTCATGCTTTTAAGATATTTAATTAAGACCTAAGAATTATGGCTATAATGCCTGAAATCACTGGAAGGAAGCTAATTTATTGCCAAAATTATTGCCCAGTTTTTACTAAATTACTGCTTTTCATCCATAATTACTTGCTTTCTGTTCCAAACCTCCTCCTGCTTTTTTAACTTTGCCTTATGAACAAGACGTCATTAGTATACCTCACATCAATTATACACAAGGCTAATGAAGCATTAGACACTACTTAGACTTTTGTTCAAGTTGTACTGTAGAGGCCAGGGAGAAAAGTTGTGGGTTTTTTTCTTTACCAGATGATCCTCTTCAGTTAAGAGTTAGCATGACGTAAGGAAAGAGTAAGTAGGTAGGAATCCCAGAAAATTGCATGGCTTTCCAGAGAAAAAAAATTACAGGTACCATATGTACTGTGAATTAGAACTCCAGATAAAAGCACTTGTGAAAGGCAAGTATTCTGTGCCAGGCTTGTCGTTGCCAGTCGCGATTCAGCATTTATTTCCAAAGTTCAGTGGTCACCACTCCAGACACAGGGGGTGGTCACCTCTGAGAAGATAAGCAAGCACTAGTCACTCTTACCAGGTAGGCTGACACTCTCTAAAAGCACCATATACAATTAATGCCGTGAAACTTCCTCTACAGCAATACGTAGCAAGGTGAGCAGTGAGCTGAATCCCAAAGCCTTAACACTCTGTTAAAACATGTTTTGGAACATGCAACTATTGCAGTCATCAAGACTTCCATATGCCTCATCTATACTTTTGAAACTCTAAGGATTAACTACTTTTGTCTTATTTTTGCTGTATGGTTCTGTTAATCAAGATTGCAATACAACTGCATGTGTACTTAATGCATTTTAGAGTTTTTGTTCTTGACTACTTTTTGAAGAGAAACAGCCAATCCCACAAAGGCAAAGGAGGTTCTTGGCAGCACTTTCTTTCTGTCCATATTTAGCACTTCCAGTATTAGGAAAAGTGTGTCTTCTTGCACCTAACAAAAAATGTCACAAAGGCCAGACACCAGTCCACGGGAGTGGCCTTGTGAATCTTTCAGGAAAAACAGCTGGTTCACATTATTGCAGGATAAATCAGTCCCAGACCATATGAAAACTGAGTGCTCTACAAAAGGAAGCGCTAATTTTCTTCTTAGTGGATAATAAAGCAATTTTTTCAGTAAAGTCTAACTACTTCATAGAGAGACTTGGAAGACCAACACCAAAATAATGAGTTACTAACAAATTGAATGTGTTAAATGCACTGTGACAGACAGAATCTGCAGTAAATTACTTACTTTATATGCAAACATGTTGTAACAGCTGCTTCCTCCAGCTAAGAAATGCATTAAATTCCTCAATGTATAGACAATTGGATGACTGGGTTACTGAGACATTCATATTTCTAATAGAGTAACTGGACAACAGATTACGATAAAAATTTAAAAAGATTTTTTCATTCTATACCATTGGATTTATTTATTAAAATGTTTTTAAAGATGTGCAATCTCTTAAAGCATTATTTAACTTTAAAAGCTTCAAGCATGCCTATAATTAAGTGATGAGTAGCACTTTCACAGCAGCAAACTAGAACAAGACCCCTCAGCAACATCTGTAATGCAGATGCTGTAATGAAAACAGGAAACAGTGAGCGAAGTACTGGAGAGACTGGCTGAAAGCCACATCCAGTGAAGGCTTTTGGAATAAAAAAAGAAGGATACTTCAAAACCAGGACTCAAAAAACAGCGTAGGATTGCAAAGTGCAGCAGTTGAGGGCAGTGGGAAGAGGGCCAACAGGGAGCCCACAAGCTTACTTCCATGTTTTACATAAAGTAAAGCTGGTAATTTGGAACTGAAGGATGACAGAACACTTTTGCTTTAAGTAGTTGTATATCCTGAGGAGAACCACTGTCTCAAAAGCCTGCATTTATCTTTCTGTGTATTATGTCTACCTTAACACAATACCTCATGTATTGTCCTTGCTTTAGGAGACCTTGTGTGTAAATGACAGAATGGAGATAAACAGACAAGAGATAATTATACACAGATGTGTGTCACATGGAGCTTTGCAGTGGTTTTCACAGACTTAAATAAATTGATTTAAAACTGGTTTTAATTACACCAGTAGGACTGCAGTGTGCCGATAGGGCATCAGTCAGACCTCAGCTTCTGTGTTTTGACATAGCCAAGGGGCTTTTAGCGTGTGATCTACTGATGTGTTATGCAATGTATAGGTGTGTTAACGTACATTATCAGCTGAGTAAGGCAGTGAGGCAAGTCAAAAAACCAAAACAAAATCACATGAAGAGCCAGACTCTGTTCTCATTTACACTTACATAATTGAAATGGATATAATTTAGGACTTACACCACTGTCTGGAAAAAGATTGGCTAACAAACTGATTTTGTGATGTATTTTATAACAATGTATTTCATAACAATAGAGCAGCATTAAGTAGAAGTTATGAAGTAAAAAACACCAGAACATTGATATTAGATTGTCTCATGATTACAGAAACTAGCTTGATAAATGTGCAAGCTAACTTTTTTAGGGAAAGTTAATTCTCTGCCATCTCCCTTTCTGTAGCACAAATAAAACTGTCTCTAACTTTGACTTTTTAATTAGGCTTTTTTTTTGTGTTAAGTTACTGTTGTAAGGATTTGCAGCAGGTATGGGAAGATAAAATAATCTTAAAGATCTAAATGATATCTTTACTTGGATTTCCACTCCTTTGTTCAGACTTCCAGTTCTTAAGTCACAGCACCATCCGTATGAATAGTCTCTGATTCCACACCGGAACTTAGAAAGAACAGAAACTTTTACTCCAATTCTTGTAAGAAAAGCAGACTTCCTACCAGGACCAGATGTAACACCAGCAAATTCACCTTTTCTCTGAGGAAGATGCTTTTCTAATGGATCAGTAATAAAACAGTAATTTTTCTAATACTTGTTTCCATTTTGCTCTACTCCATTGTGATGTGGAGTTGTAATTTCAGCAATAGAAGCTGACTAAACGAGCACTGCCTGCCTGAAAAACCAAATGTCAGCTGCTTTATAGTGGACTCTGCTGTTTAGAAACACAGATAGCAATGTCATCCAGTTCACATTTGCAGTAAGATGCATTTCTTCAGAGCACAGCTTGCTGAATTAATGCACAAACTTTACACTGAAAGATGAAAAAGTTGTTGCAAAGTGATACTTATTTTTAGCACTTACCACCAGGAATTTTAATCTTTGACCTGTTGTGAAACTATTTACTTAAATACCTTTTGCAGGCCACTTATAAATTGTGATTATTTTCTTCCTGTGTCCAAGGCTGGTTGTTTTACTTCTGGCAGTGGACTGAGCACAGCAGCACCACCCAGGAAAAGAAGCCGCAAGGTGCTGTTTCATTGCAGTCAGTGTCACTTCTGGGGAAGGTGAAGCACAACCATGGGGCGTGGTGGAAGTGACAGCTCTAAGCCCTGAAGATCCATGCCATTCATCCTGGATCTTGCTTGACTGAAGCCTTTGTCTATATTGCTAAATAAAAATACCTGGTACCTGAAAGAGCCCCAGACAGGGATCCATCCTTGGACTTGGGCTGTGGGCACAGTCAGTCTGCTATAAAAAGGAACCAGCAACCAGTGTGAAGACCAGCAGAGTGAGAGATACTAAGGAGGGTAGTGCTCGGAGCTGTGTGTGGCCTTAAAGATACTGCTGACATTGCTCACTCTGCAGCTTTGAAAGCTGAAGTAGAGGTGTACTTGCAGTGTCAGTGTGCAGGACAGAGGAGAGCATGTGCTATGTGAACAACACCTTAGTCTTCACGCAGAATCAGGATCCAGGTAAGACTTTGAAATGTGGTGGGAATAGAACCTAAACCCTGCTGTGCACAAGTCCCAGCTTTCTCCATTTTGTTTCACTCCTCAACCTACCCACTGAAATGAACAATTTTATTTAATGATAACATTTATGTGTCATCATTAAGGGCTAGTATGAGGTAACCTGTCCCTGAGAGGTGTTTTGGTCTATCCAGAGGTTCCACAAGACAACACAACTGCCTTATTTTAGTTTTAAATTCACAGGCATGAAAGTAGCAGTAAAAATATAGACTGTCATCACTCACTGTCACAGTTTAGGGTCAGGGCTGCCCCCAGACCTGTAACAGACACTCTCTGTTAGCCTGTCTCCCTCCAAAAGGGAAGAGGAAGGGAATAAGGGAGAGAGACTTATCGATTAGAAAAGTAAAACAGCGTTAATGAAAATACTACTACTACTACTACTAAAATGGAATATATACAAATATCTACAAAGCCAGTATGGAACCCAACTCTCCCCCTGTTGGCAACACATCACTGTCACCCTGGGCTGGGGAGCAGCGCTGGACTCAGATGGCAGCTGGGTCCAGGAGCTGGATTCTGGGACTCGGTTCAGGAACACACGGCTGGGATCAAAGGCAGGATGGATGAAATCCTCCTTGGATGCTGGACACTGCAGGAGCAGCAGAGGTGAGCAAGAAGGCAGGAGGGTGACAGAAAGGCTTGCCCCTCATGATCCTTCAGCTTTTATACTGAATGTGACAAATATGGGATGGAATACCTCAATGGTGAATCCTAGGGTCACTTGTCTTGTCCGCTTCTCCCTGCAGGTGCAGCTTTACTTTCTGCCCTGCTTCATGTGGTACACAGGATTTAGCAGTGACCTTGGTCTGCATGCCAGTCCTTGGTGGTAACTCTAAACATGGAGCATTGTCACTGCTAGAAGCAGACAAGTGTCTGCAAAGATATGCTGCTAACTTAGAATCATAGAATCCTTTAGCTTGGAAGAGACCTTTAAGATCATCAAGTCCAACCATTAAGCCAACACTACTAAGTCCTCTGCTAAAACAGATCAGAATCTGTCAGGGTTGGAAGGGACCACAAGGATCGCCCAGTTCCAACCCCTCTGCCATGAGCAGGGACACCTCCCACTAGATCAGGCTGCCCAGAGCCTCATCCAGCCTGGCCTTAAAGACCCCCAGGGATGGGGCCTCACACACCTCCCTGGGCAACCCATTCCAGGGTCTCACCACTCTCATGGGGAAGAACTTCTTCCTCACATCCAGCCTGAATTTGCCCTCTTCCAGCTTTGCCCCATTCCCCCTAGTCCTGTCGTTACTCGATAGCCTAAAAAGTCCCTCCCCAGCTTTCTTGTAGGCCCCCCGAAGATACTGGAAGGCCACAATAAGGTCACCTCAGAGCCTTCTCTTCTCCAGACTGAACAGCCCCAACTCTCTCAGTCTGTCCTCGTAGGAGAGCTGCTCCAGCCCTCGGATCATTCTGGTGGCCCTTCTCTGGACACGCTCCAGCAGGTCCACGTCCCTCTTGTAATGGGGGCTCCCGAACAGTGCAGTTAATTAGAAGAGCTTCAGCTGAAAAGTAAAATTACTGAATAGAGTTCATTCTGTTCTACCCCAAACCATGACACTTGCTCAATCACACAAAAAAATTCCCCAGGCAGATTTTGCAGTCACTGGTTTATAATGACTTTTTATTTAGTCCTGTCCTACCTGTCCTTCTGTAATTGCTTGGTAGGACTTTTCTCCCTTTCTTAAGTGTCATTTAAAATTCACATAGAGAGTCAATGCCCTGTCAGGCAAGTTTCATTTTCAGAGAACAAATCCCTGGATGAGAATTATTCCCCAGAGAAAAGCCAGGATGCTGTTTTGGTTCCAAGGATCAACAAAAATTTATGTCAGCTTCATGAAAACACAATACATAAGACTCACCTTGATGTTAACTTATAAAACAAAGATACAGCATAAAAATTGTGGGAACACTGTACAAATAAAATTCAGTGAAATGCTAACTAGAACAGAGATTCTTCACTTATACTGCTGTAAAAATGCATAAAGTGTAAACTAACACACCCTGAGAGTATGCCAAATTTTATTCATATTTTTGAATATAAAGATGATTTGAAAAAATGTACTAAATACACCAGTGAGGCTGTTATTTGAGGGGATTTTTGTCTGATCTGTATTTAGTGTCTATCCTGTTACAGAAGGTCTTTTTATTTCAGAAGGAGCAAAGTCCCCTGTAAAACTGCGTGCCATCAGAGTGAGATTTTTGTGCTCAAAATACAACTGCAACATTTCCAACAGGAATTGATTCCAGATACAGAATGACTGTTTGCTCTGGAGGTGTATCTATATGCTAAGCTTCACTGTACAGCCAGTCTATTTTATCAAGGAAGTCTGAGCTACCAAAGCTAACTGTTTTTTTATTGCTTTATAACATTAATGTTATAAAAATAAAGTATCAACATTATAAAATTATGTAAATTTCATTTACAGCAGGAAAAAAAGCAGCTGTATTATACTTAGCTCAAAGTCCATATCTGTATAAAAAAGTGTTCATTTAACTAACCTAAAAATAAAAACAACCCCAAGAAGCCTCAGTTCATTAGCATCATCTTTAAAGCATAACCCCCTCTTCTGAAATGCACTTCAGTAGCTATTTCATGGCTCTTGGTCTTTAGATCATCCATTTTACACAGTCATGTCACCATAAAGAATTATCATATACAAGACTCCAGCTATTTAATTTATTTTCATTTTACATTCACATAGAAGTGATGAATCTCAGGTTTTAAGAACACAGAGCATCCAGGATGCCCAAGCAAAGTCCATGAAGGTCACAAGGGACATCAAAGCACTGTTGGTGTCTTATGCTGTGTGGTGAACAAGAGTGGACAAAAAAATGTTTTCTTGGTAAAAGGTTACTGAAAATAAAGCAAACCAAAACATCCACCAAATACTAACACATGTAAGCCTTCATGGTTGTTCCTGATACAAATATTAACTGTGAAATACCAATGTGAAATGTTAAGACACTTGCTGCACAAAAACAGGTCTCTTCTAGAAACGTGCTGCATCCTTTCAAGTCACACCCAGGGTTTCCATCCAGGAAAGAGTCGGCTCAGATTTTTAGGGTCCATGGCCTGCTGTATGAGGAGGTTCACCTGCCCTCCCACGCTGAGCACCGTCCCCTCCTCAACTCCCTTCAGCTTCTCCTGAAGCCTCATCAGAACACGCTCAGCCACTTTGTTAAAGCTCTGGTCATCGCTGCTGCTGGAACACAAGCAGAAGAACAAGTGCTCTAGAGACAGATCCTGAACAACGCAACGTGAGCAACATTCAGCCGGAAAACCACAAAAACAAGGCAACAGTGCAGTAGGAAGGCAGTGAGAAAAAAAATCTTGTACCTGGCTTTTCTTTTACATTCTTGTGGGTCAGTACCAAGTGCAGAGCTCATGTCAGCCTCATCCTCTGGTCTCTGCTGCAAATACAGAGCTTTCAAGGGGTTCATGGTCCAGTCGAAAAGAGGATCATAGAGCAGCACCTACACAGTAAACAAATTTCTATTTAAATTGTTAATTACAGCTAGTTCAGTGCCCTATCAGGAAAAAAAACCATGCAGTTGGTAATGCTCATGCTAACCACAGTATTCGGAGGTTGGGTTTTTTCTTTTTTTTTTAATCCAAGAGAATTGGGCTAAATTGCTTAGTAGACAATCCAACAATAAACCCACAGTTGATCATTTGCAGGTATTTTCACTGTCCATACTTGACTCAGTTTTGCTACTCAGTCCCATCTCAGCAAGGAAGAGGTTCCGTTTTAATACACTGCTGGGCATTAAGTATCATTATTAGTTTTTAATGCATAGTATAAGCTGCTTTTAAAAATTATTTTAATTCTCTTCTTTATGACTTAGGCAAAGAGGATTTAATTCAATCAGCACTATTCATGCTCAGAATGTTGCACTATGGTGAGAAGTGTTTAAATACTGAAAAGGAAAAAATCACATACGCCTGGAATGAATAGCTCCCATATAAAATGCAAAGTGGTCTTGATTTTATGGAAGATTACATCAATTAACAAATCTGGCCAACACTAACTACTACATTCACATTCAACAAAAAACCCAGACAGAAATATTTGGTATAGCAATGCAGACAAGAAGACAAGAAACTGAAGATACTCTGGTAGGTTACTATCAGAAAGAATGAAAAAATGCTTACCTCTACAATAGTCAGCAAAGCTTCCTGAGAATTTCTCATAACAGCCATTGTTTTCTCACAGCATCTAGAAAACATTGTACTGTATTTTTAGGTTCTTTTCAGTAAAATGGAACAGTATTTTCATCATTTAAATAATGGGCATTTGCACCCTTCTTAAAGGTTAACTTCTAAAAAATGAGTAACCTCTCTGATGTTTCCATTTTGGGGAAAAAAAAAAAAGAAAAAAAGACGAAAAATTTAGAAATGTAAGACCAGACGATGACCGGGTAGTTCACTGACTACATTCCCTATGGGAAAGAGATCAGCTGTCTCACTGCCTGAGATGTTTCTACACATGGAAGAAACCACTGGCTTAACAATGATCAGTGAGTTATGCCACAATGGGAGAACTGCTTGGCTGGATAAAAACATGTGCCAGAGGTGCTCAGCAACAAGTCAGAGAATCTTGGTAGGGTTGCTTTACATGAATGAACAGATCCAGCAGCCAGAGACAATAAGCTGTTTCTGAAATTTCTCCAATGAATTTAAATGCCAAAGAGGTCATCTACATTCACACCTAAGAAAGGAAGGAATACAAAGCTTTCCTTATGGGACAGGCTTTCCAGTGAGAGAGGGCTTAGGCCTCCTGCCTGATTCAGGATAGGAACATAAAGTTACCTGGCCACATTCACACCCAGTCCCAAGATAACTTGTTTATGCACTTATACCTATACTGATAATCACAAGTCAGTCTGGGTGAGGCAGAAACAGTATCTGCACCAATGCCCTTTATCCTGTATTTACTTCAGCTGGAGCCAAACAATGAATGTTTCCCTGTATCATGGGACTAAAGTTTCAGAAGTAACATGAAAACTAAATTTGACAGCATCATGTTTAGAACAGAAATGGCAGTGATTGTTCCTTCACAGGAAAATGGTATACTAGGAACTACTTACTAATGTTCATTGCAACACCATGTACTTTTTTAAAGATGTGAAATTTGGGGGTTACCAGTACTATGTCCATGAACATCATAAAATGGGATATTATCAGCAGAAATCAGTCTCCTCTCAAGCATCATAACTATTTAATGTGTAACAATCCTACTGCTGAAAGTGTCCTGCTGCTTCCTTACCCCTGTGCAATACAGGAGCACTTACCTCCTGAAGACTCCTTCCACGCCACTAATACCCATTCCATCCACAATGTCCCTGGTTAGTCTAAATGGGACAGTCTCTGGTGTGGGAAGGATTTTACCTTGCTCAAAAGCAACGCCTAAATGAAAGGATAAGAAACATTTTAAAAGATGTTAACATGAAGAAAAATTAAGGTTTTCTTGCCTGTCCCACTTACCCAGATCTATATGCACTAGCTCTGCCGTTTGCTCGTCTATCAAGATATTCTGAACATGTCTGTCTCCAAGTCCAAGAATGTAGCCAACTAAAACAAAAGGTAAGTGCTGAAAACATATTTATGTGCCATAAAACCCAGGGGAAATTTAACAAAGAGAAGATTATTAGAATCAGTGTAACACACGCAAACAAATTCAAAGTAAGAATATTTTGTCCCCCACGTACACATATAACCCCAGTAAAGAGGAAATGCTATTCCACAAATCCAAAAATAGAAGGTTAACTGAACGAGATTCCACAAAGGTTATTCTCATACAGATGTGTATTGTTTTATCTACTCCACAGACTTCTTGTCCATTTCTCTCTGTAGCTAGGTTAAACAATGTCACAGCTTTCAAAAAGAAAAAAGAAGATAAAAAGCAAGTACCCAATAAAATCAGAGTTTATTATTATGATGATTTTTAAGAAAACCTTTTAACTCACTGTATCCTGTAACCCAGAGAACAGGACTGGACATAACTTAGCCCATAATTCAGTTGGGGCAGCACAAGTGTAACTATATAGTACCCAAGTGAGTCTTGACCAAGCCAGTTACAAAACTCTCCAGTGGTACAAAATCACAGGCACTTTCATGTCAGCCTATTTCAGCACCTCACTGTCTTTAAAGACCTCCAAACTAAATTTCCCTTCCTGCAATTTACACCTGTTGATGTTTTTCTATTAGGTCATGGATATGGACAGCAATCATATTTCCTACAAAAATATTTCATCTGAATTCTGCTAAACTTTTTTCTTCTTTTTCCAGAAAAAAAAAGGGGGGGGGGTGTATAAACAACATGCTACCATCTAAAATAGGATCTATGGCCATTTACTATAGCAAATTTACAATTTACTATCAAATGTTTTCAAGAGACTCAATACAAAATTGAGTCATCTGAAGGAAATCCACAATCCAAGTACATATATTTCCTTATTAAGGCAAAAAAATAAAAGGAAAAATGCCAGAGCTGAAAAAAACATTTCAGCCACGGCTAATGATGCCAGTGTAAAGTAAAACATTAGGCTTTTCATCACAGTTAAAACATTTGAGGCTACAGAGGAAATTAATAAATGTTAAATCAAAGTAACAGAATTAGTCTGATAGAAACTTAAAAAAACCTACCAGAATTTAAAAATACAAACCACTTTATGAAACAAAGAGACAAAGAATTTCCTTCTGTCTTTCTACTGCAGAAAGGGGCAGGAGGGGAATGAACTGGAAATCCTTACTACAAAAATAATGCTGGTGTCCAAGAAGAGAAGGCTCCAGGGAGACCTTATTGCAGCCTTCCGGTATGTAAAGGGGGCCTACAAGAAAGCTGGGGAGGGACTTTACACAAGGGCTTTACAGGACAAGAGTTTCAAATTGGAAGAGGGTACATTTATATGAGAAGTAAGGAAGAAGTTCTCCACTGTGAGGGTGAAAAGACATTGGAACAGGCTGCCCAGGGAAGCTGTAGATGCTTCATCACTGGACGTATTAAAAGACCAGGCTGGATGGGACTTTGAGCAAGCCAGGCTGGTGAGAGGTGTCCCTGCCCGTGGTAGGAGGGTTGGAACCAGATGATCTTTAAGGTCCCTTCCAAACCAAACCATTCTATGATTCTTGCTGCCATTTTTTGCACCCTGCTTCCCCTTTTCTGACACATGACAAAGGCAGAATAGTCATTAACTCTGAAATGGTATGAGCTCTTTGGTTTCATGATCTAAAAAGGCAGTGTTACTAATGCAGTGCAACACCTATAGAGGATGTCGCCACACTGCGGGTGTACGCCAGGCGTTTTTCAAACCACACAGCTGGATCCAGGAACTTTTCCATGCAGAAATAACGAAACACAGGCTGAAAATTCTCGCAGACTTTCATGAAGATGTTGTATTTCTCTTCAGAATGTTTCTTTTGTGCATCCTTTAAAGACATAAGAAAAGTTTTTCCCATGACAGACTGCTCTGGAAGGAAATGACCTCTTCCTCTGAGAGAAACACATTACTCCTTTCTACCCCCTCCCCTCCATCAAGTGCTGTTCTTTCTCTCTCTGAGCTACAATCTTATTTACAGCAATCATTAATGCACGTATCTGTTTCACTAACTAATTCTATTTTCATACACAAGTCATGGACTGTACTTCCCCTTGCACTCTATTCTGGTACCTTAGCTTATCTCATGGCTTCAGATCACTGAGAGAAAGTAATTCTTGCTCATTCACATGCAAAAGCTGCACAAAGGCAAAATTAAATATACTTCTACCCTGTAAATACTACATAAAATTGAAAGGAAATAATATCTTGCACAATCATGGCTACATAAAGTACCAGATAAACCTGTCTGCAATTTTCTAAAGGTGTGGTGCGGGCGTTTGTGGAACTAAGCTAAACTAAAAGTCTGAAGATCCATTAATTCCATGCCATGGGTCATATTCATTATTATACACTAAAAGTATAGTATATAATTCTCCATAAATTCCACCTCTCCAGTAAAGAATATGAGCCAGCTATTTATTTTTATTTTTTTTTTTAGTTATTTTCACTCACCATCATCATTTTCTGACACTGATAACAGGAGTAATCTTTTGGCCTGTATCTCTTGTGAGCTCCCTCTTCAGCGTTCACAAGGAACTCCCCAATGGGAGTTGTTCCTGAGCACCACTCGAGAACACCACTCCTCTGAGAAAGGGGAACCACCTGAAAAAACAAAACCACTGCTGCCTGGAGGAGGGTTATACACACAACTATGAAAATGCCTGCTGCAGAGCATGGGGGCATATTTGTTTAAAAAGACAACAGACCAAACTGTGCAGCTGACCACAACAGAAGTTTTAAATATGCATGTATACGTATATAAAACACGCTCAAGGTTTTTCTATGAAATACTTGCAATTGTTTGCCTAGCCCAGAGAACATTCCAATGCATACTTCAGTACTACTTAATAGTACTCCTCAATCTGCACATGTGTGTTGGTATTCTGGGTGCCCCATGACCACCAACAGCTTCCTGTGCCTGAACAGGACACTATACAAGCGCTGGGTAAATACACCTCAAAAAAGTCTGGAACAGACACACGCTGGCAGCTGTGTGAACATCCCAGGCTTGTCTCAGCTGCTTGCCTCCTAACTGGCTGTAGTTGCTGTGGCACACACAACTGGCCAGAATGAACCATCTCCTGTCCAAAGAATTGTTACGGCCTGTTGCCTCCAATTTTCCTTTCTTATGAAAGTCTCTTTATCTCATAACACAACTGCCATTCTCTTTTTTTCCAGCTTTTATTCATTTTTACACACATAAAAACCTGAATCTTCATTTAAAAATTAATCAAAAAATGTGACTAACTCCACCTGTGAATTCCTAAAACTGCTAGCAATTCAGATAAGCTCCTTCTGAGACTCTGGAGTGCACATTTCTCATCTGTCAAAGACAAGCACTTTAGAGAGTACTTATTCAGAGGTCACCTTCACAGCTATTATCATAAACTCAAGCACATAGAAAGGAAGGAGGAGGGGAAAGTTCCTGTTCAAATACATTTTCTACACTTGCCAAAGAATTTATTGTTGTATTCCTACTTCCAATAGCAACAGCTCTACAACTCAAATTCTTCTGCATGAACAGACCCTAGATAGGACTTCTGGATTCAGCTGTAAAGAATATTGTAAGACTAAAATTAATTACTTAATTAAAGAATATTGCAAGAGTAAAATTATTAAGAATTCATAAACTTGTATGTTCAAGTTTAATGACTGGCAACTTACAATGCAAGCACACTGCAATTTTCAATTGTAAGTTCACATAAAGAAAATTTTGAAGAGTATTTAAATACATATTTGGGATCAGGATTTTCTTTTAAGGATTTGGAAAAAAAATGTAATAATTGTTGTAACCATAATAATTAAATTGTATTAATTTTTTATTCCATACCAGAAGGAGCGGTGACTATTTTAATAACACATAAATAAACACACTTCTGTGTTGCCATTGGGTTGGGAGGAGGAGAAGGGGTAGCATTCATTCCTCTGCTGCAGCAGCTGTTCAGGGTTACCTTGTATCTTCGGATAGTTAATTTTCTCTTTCGTGTTTCAGTGTTTTGGTGGAGCAATGTATTGCACATCTGGAAAACCTGCTGCATAACAGCATCTTGTCTCAGGTCATCACGCCCCTTCAGCAGAAACAGAAAAAGCCATTCAAGAACACAGCAGCACAGAAGGTCTTGTTTTTAAATCAGGAAGTTATTTAAAAAAATTCCACTAAACACAAATTATTTTCCCACAGGAATCACCTGTAATAGAATGTAATTAACAGTTAGTTTTTCTCTGTATTTGGTTTTGTAATAGTGCTCAGTTCCTTAAGTAGAGCCATCATTAACTTAAATCATCACCTTTTTCTTCTTTGTTTTTGACAAATGTTATTTGGTTAAGGTTTCAATCAACCTGTATGCCTCATGGTACCCTTTCAAAAAGCAGGTGCTTCATTCACTATATCCAGCAATCCAGCAGACAGCTGAAGCAGCATCAGCTGGCACTGCAGTTCTGATTATTGGGTGCAGACCTAGTGATTCGTGCTTCTCTTTAAAACTTCCAAAACTACCCCACAATTACCAGCAAAACAGAATTCTCCCAGCAGCTGCTGAATATTTACAAAGGCAGACAAAATTCAATCAGCTGAGTTGAAAGAGAAACAGAATTTTTAAAGACTTTTGTTTCTGTGTTCATGTTTTTGATTGTTTCTGAATTGTAATTCTTTTCATATAGGGAAGAAAGAAAAAAAGGGGTATTTAACACCAAGTGCTGATGGCTTTTATTTGCTGTACGCTCCAGGTCACTAGTTGAGACATGACCACAGGAGTCGCAGGTCTGGTAGCTGGCAGGTAAGCTACTGTACATTACATGCATTGCTGAAAAATAATTACAAAAACATTTAATATTATTACTTAGTATTCTATTACAGTTTATATTATATTATGTTTATAAGAGTTATTATTATTTTGTAATTGCCTTTATTAAAGTGTTCCTGAACTGTGAAAACTAACACTGAACTGTGAAGTCTGCTCACTGTACAGAGGTGATACATGAGAAAACTTAGAAGAGAGGTTAAATTGCAACACACCAAGTCTCTTGAGACGTTGTTCAAACTGACAGAACTTACCTTAACCAGCTGCCTCCTTTCTTTACCATCCGATCCTACACAATCTATTATTTTAGGCAGATTTAGGCCTCCTGCTAAGCGAAATTCTGGCTTAAAAGACCTTATTGTCACCAAATTTTCATATCGTCCTGTGGGATCCACCTGAAATCATAATGTAAAACTAATGTAAGCATTACCTCTATTTCACTCAAAGAAAGTGGTAGTGAGTTGTTTGCAAACCTTGTTAGCAGTCTGTATGCTAAATATCAATATGAGTATTCCATCATCTACAAGGATAATCCTCACAAAGGCTACAAAATACGCTGAACAAAGGAGTGAGCTTGATTCCTCCTTGTTCACCTCATTGGTAGAGGGGACGTGGTGCTGCAGAACTCCACTAGACAAGTTCTGACACAGTTTTGGCCCATCCCAACCAGCATTCTCCCAAGAAAATGTTCATATACAGCTGGGAGATGTTAGGCTGCAAATGGACCCAATCTGCAATTGTAAAACTGCTGCAATCTGCAGGATCTGTATCTTCAGCCATCCTCAATCTCCTCATGCCACAAATCAACTCTACTCAGCTGTGAGGAAGTTTTGCTCCAGCTCTTTAAGTTACAGACCTCCAACTACTTCAGAGAGTGTGTACTGGAGATGAAAGGCAAAAAAAAAGGACAAGGGATTTGTACAAAGGAGCAACACCTAGGGCCAACAAAAGCCCTACCAACAAATGCTGTTCAGCACAGGGGGCAATTTCTGGCCTCTGATGTCAAACAGCAAAACCCAGTCCTTTAGCTTGTTTTCTTTAGCTTTCTAGACATAGCCTGAGGGACATCAACACAGCCAAGTTTGGCTTTGTAACATTTAAACTGTAGGTGGCTAGTCCAAAATCAACTTTATGCTCTCGAACCTGCTTATTTTTCTAGGCAGAGCATGTGGCATCTATGGATGAATGCCTTGGCACCCATCCAACCAACCACTTACACTAAGGGGAATGGATCGCTTACTGTTACTGAACAGTAAAAACACAGAAACTGGCCATTTAGGACAGCAGAAGAGGCACATCCATTAATCTCACACCTTTCTGGACATAAAGTGCCTCCCTGAAACTCTGAGCTAGCACCTACAGAACAGGAGCTTCAGTTTTCCAAATTCCCTCTGTGATTTAAGCAGCTCATCATCCCTTTTGATAATGACAGACTAGTCAGTCTAACAGTGGGAGTGGCAAAGGCATCTTCACACAATAAGCCACAACAAGCCTCTACTGAGCAAATACAAGACCTGGGGTCAAGGTCTTCTAAAGCCTAAGGAAACCATCTCACCCTGCCTCTCCCACCTGACAGGGAATTACCCCTTGTAGTCTGACCTGTAAAGAACATAGGAATCTGATGAAGAGATATATACCCTGACTGCCATTATGAAAATTTGAAAATGATTCTACAATTTGATATTATAGTGTATATTTAGTTCAACTTCAGTCACCTTAATTTCCATGGTAGGAACAACAACATCCTCTAGGTTCTTCAGTTTAGTAATTGGCTGGTCAGCTGGAATACTTATTCCTTCTGTAATTAAAAGGAAACCATATTTCTAAATTCAGAACTCTGAACATACACTAAAGTTCATAAAAAAGAGCTTACACTGCATTTGGGTCCCAAAACCTTACTGCATACTTCTGTTCAGCTGATGAAGATGACCACAGGACAACTGAAGTTTTCTGGAGTTCGATACTCAACAAGTCTGAACCTTACCATACAAGCAATTATGACAACTTTTAATCCAGATTAAGTTCTACATTTATTAAAAATGGGAAATTGTGCTAGCATCGTATCTCCTTTAGCTAAATATCCATATTTAGAAATACATTTTTAAATTCAACAAAATAAAATATATCCTCACTATTAAAAACAAAAACCATTTTTCCAAGACTCACTTCTTTGAGATTTCCATGGAGTAGCATCTACATTTGCTAACGTGATGTAGGCATCACAGAGTGCTTCAACGTCTCTAACCATACGAGCTCTCCTCCTTCTTACAGTATTGATTATATTCCTTGCAGCCTCCATTCTGTCCTAAAGAACCTCAAAGGAATACAAATATCAGAACTTGCAAACTCCTTCTTGTAAGATTAAAGATACATCATAACGTGCAGTCAAATAAGTACAATTGAGATATATCCAACATAGGAAAATGCAATAACGGACAGTCCTTTGTGATATGAACAGAAAGAATTTCAATGGAATTCTATGCTGTCTAATCTGAGATAATGAATGAAGTAAAATATTACAGGGGATAGAGAGGGAGCAAATCTGTCCAGGCAAAGTGCAAAAAAAAAGCAAAAATTCTTCAAAAAAAGGGATAGGCACTTATGGATGTTCTTTCACCATCTTCTTGCTACTGTTATTTCTTCCTCACGGAAGATAAAGCCTGTAGGCAAAAGGCAAAAATCTGACCACGCATCCCTTCTAACTCTGAGGGATTTAGGAGTATGATTATGCTAAACTCAACTACAGGTGGGACAACAGAAGAACTACAAATGTGAGAGAAACACAAAAAAAGGTACATAAAAATGTGGTTAAAAAACTGTATTAGTGTGTGGGGTAAAAGAGTAATGACAAATAACCATGCCAGGCCTATATGGATGGGGGACAGAAGGGGCATTAATCTAGATATGAGATGATTCCAAAGATAGGTTGCAACAAAAATTAAGCAGTAACAACATTAACATGAAGCCACAGGTCTGTATTACTCATCATCATGGCTTTACTGCATGAGGCTAAATACTTAGGTGGAATAGGTGTTACCACCCAAAGCAGAAAAAATACTCAATTCAGTATGTAGTTTTAACAATAAATCCACTGAAGTCTTTGTTGCATCTAAAATGCCTTTTACAGAATCACACATCAAGGACATTTATCACAAAATTCTTTGCAATAATTGGGGCTATTTGTTGCAAGAAATGTTAATCAGGTTTTGTTCAACCCCATAATTACTTATTTCACTAATAATTACCAATGCATGCACAAAAGGAGGGTGTTTATTATTAAAAATACTTTCTTTCTTAAAAAAAGTCAGCCAATGAGGTCTATACTAAAGTACCCCTTGACATATTGTTTGTTTTCCTCAATTTTTTATCACAATGAAAGAACTGAATATAATTAGAGAACAGAAGTTTTTGTAGTCACCACATCAAGCTGGGAGATTTCTTTCGGTGCATTTTTAATTAACTTAGTTCTTCTTATTGCATCTGGTTTTGTGAGGAGTTCATCTTTGTTAGCATTTGCCAAAGCAAATATTATAAACAAAGTATGGTGTGGATGATCCAGAGAAATTCTAGACATTAGCTGTCAAGAAAAACAAAAAGATCCCTTTTACTGAAAACTGTACAGATGAAAAAAAATTACTTAATTAACATTATTAATTCTTTTGACCTTCTAAGGTTCCTAGTAAGAAACAAATGTACTACTTGTGTATTTACACAGCTAAAATACATTCAAAGCATATTCCTATATCTGCATGAGAGTATTCTGAAAGAATTGTCAAGAAAATAAATTAAGTAGCAATGAAAAAAGTCCCAAATCCTCTCCCCCCTCCCTACACTATATGGATTTTGCATCACCTATTTTTAATACACCTTAATCACCTACATAACTCATTTAGCTCTAACTGCAGAAGCATGCACTACTAAGCAAATCAAGGTGTCTTTAGACACAAAAAGGACAAATTACATTATTCAGAACTCCATGAAATCCTAAGCCACTCATCATCTTGGTTCCCATCCGAGCAGCCAGCTGGTACATGAGAGGCAAAAACTTGTATGAAGGGATTTTCTCTGCATTTTTCTGTAGTAGAGAAAATGTGGTCAGAAAGCTGTTCTAAACACCAAAAAAAAAAAAATTATACTCTATTAGAGCAGAGATTAGATATATTGACTCACAAATAATTTCTAGATTCTTTGTAGCAACAGACAATCCCAATTGAAAAAAAATTACAGTCTGCTTTAAGGTAAGAAACAACTGTGTGTTTAAAATAGGAGTAAAGGAACACTTTCTACTTTTCAAGTTTAATTACCACACAAAGCAAAGAATTAAATTGTACAGATCTCTGTTACAAACATATCATACAGGAGGTAAGAATTAACAGACTTCCTGCACAATTCTAAAAATGACAGAACCAGCTTCAGAATGAGAACTTTGCTGTTCCCTGGCTACCATGTTATACAGCCAACCTAAAGACATATCCTGTCACCTAAAAGTATACACACTTTTATATAAACTAGTATCCAAGGTGCGTAGAGAACAAGGTGCTAAGAGTGAAAGCTCATAAAAGATGCTTAATCATCCAGACTCGACAAATTAAAATGCTAAATTAAATTAAATCAAATCAAAATATATTGAGAATTACATACAACACTTACTGATGAAAAACCAACTGATGAGCAATGATGACTGAAAAAAGCAAGTTTTGAGGAAGACGCTAAGGAGATGCATAGGAAAACATACTGCACAGCACCAGAATTCATCTTCCAGAAATACAGGAGAAGAAGAAAGATGGATAATTTCATGTCAAAGCATAAGGAAAAGCAACAGCAGACATATACCTTCATCATTTCATTGACTCTATCAACCCCAGAATTTTCAAGCCATAGGGAACAGAGTCGGAAGATCCACATGTCATGTTCTTCTCCACTTAGTAAACAGCTGATATAATTCTCCACTGCTTTACACAAGAAACGTTTACGATCCTCAGTTAGGGCATGTATGGCACATTCATCCAGCTCAAGTTCTCTCTGGACCTTCACTGTATATCTATGAGAACAGACATTATTTTTAATCAACATATTATTTCTTAATGGACTTACAGCAAGGCTGTCCCTAGCTCTCTTGCTTACTAATTAAACCTGTTTAAACTTTCTTGTATGTGCAAATACAGTGAAACAAACAACTGAGAAACTAAGCTGTGGGAGCTATTTGCTTGGTGGATGTCCGTGCAGACCCACCACTCTAAGTAGGTAAATTTGCAGACACTTTTTTTCTTTTTAATTACTTGACCTCAGTGTAGCTGTAAATGTGAGTATCTAGTCCAGATCATTTGTGTGAAGACTTCAGTTTCCAGGAGCTGAAGTTCAATCTTTTCCACTCACTTGGAATTGCTCTTACAAAATCTTTATAGAATGCTGCATTAAGATAAATTCTACTATTTCACCAAATGTGTAATGAAGAAAAATCTCAATCTCAGTCACATTTTCTCTGTCAAACGAACTGAAAAGGTGCAATGGATGCATGTTAATTCCATAATCACCTGTACTGTTTACCTGTCCTCACACTCTTTGGCTTAGTTTTGGTCCATGCTGCCTAGCACTCTACTGGAGCATCTTCAAGCACAGTCAGAAACTATTCACAAGTACTACAGATTTGGCCACTGTTTTGTGGAGAAGGAAAACTGCAGCTGCAGAGATGTGACCCATGCTGCACCACTTGCCCAGAAAATGAGTTAAGATGGAGCCTTTGCTAGCTCCACAGTAACCACCTCTCCATTTGAATGCTCACCTATTTGTCTGGACTTTACGCTCCCTGAGGAGGCCGACCTCCTCCTTGGCCTTCTTCAGTAATGCCTGTTTATTTTCAAACTCTGAGGATTTCATGTAATTCTCAATTCTCTGGTACTGATTATCTGAGAAACGAGCCAAAGACAGGAAAGCCTTCATCTTTCCTTTCTTCAGCTCATCACTGCTGTCTCCACTGTGGCTTGCAGCTATTTCCACAGCCTAAAAGGGAAGTTACAATAATTATAAGGCTGATAATCAGATTAATAGTGCTGCATAGTACTCAATTAAACTCCATTATCACAGAAAAACAGAATGCTTGAGGTTGGAAGGGACCTTTGGAGGTCATCTTGTCCAACCACCCTGCTCCAGCAGGATCACCTGCTCAAACAGGTTATTTAATATTGCCTACGATGGAACATATATGCATATAAAATAAAAGCTATCAGGCTCAATATATTCCTCATAAGTGAATTCAGTTCTTGAAGAGTGTTTCAGTTCAAATAGTCAAAAATGTTATCCTGTATGAAATAGCTTTAATAACCACACAGGAGTCTCCTACAGCTATCTATCTTTCAAAGTAACTAGGCATGAAATTTTACAGCCTTATATCATAAGACGGTGAGAAAAAAATAGAAGACAGTCCAAAAAGTACCAAAAAGAAAAGGAATTATATGTCAAAGTCATGGATTTAAATCATCCATGTGAAGAAGGCATGCATAGAGTAACAGAAAAGCAGCTATGTAAAGTTTCACAACTTGGAATGAAATAAAGAAATGCAGAGAGGACAGCTACTAACAAAATTGTTTCTATTACTGACTAAAGAGTTTTTTAAAAATTTGCAGTACTTTGAAACACTAGAATAAGACTTTCTAGCAAAAATGTAAAGGGAATGTTACAAATACAATGCCCATACTGAAAACATGGTAAGTGAATGATTTGTCCTGAGAAAGAAAGGGTGGGGATGGAGTAGAACAAGAAAGGGCAACTGCACAATATTACACAGAAGTTTCACTGTGAATTCTATTAAGCCATACTCTAAATAGTTTGTAAAATTAACAGTGTTATACAAGACTAGTGCAATATAATGTTTTTGTAAGAAACTATTTTTAACCCAGAAAAACAAAGGCTGCATTGAAAAATTTACTTGACTTTTGAACACTGTATTTTAGTCCAACATTATCTCAATGACTGCACATTTCAAAGATGGAATGCACCTTTTCCAAGTACTTCTGCATGATGACTGTAGGGTTTTCCAAGCATGTTTCTGCTAACCAGGTTCCACATAGCCTCAGGCACTCTGTGTACATCAATTTCAGATGAGGATCTTTCTCAACCTTTGAGAAAGCAAGTTTGGAGAAAGAAAAAAAAAAAGAGGGAGGCATCAAACAAAAATAGCTTTTATATATGAGGTTTTTATATAAAAAAAGCTTTTATAAAGCTTTTAAACTCAGAATATACTTCAAACACTTGGGCCTATTACAGGCAATATATCTTCAGAATCACCATCATCTGCAGCTGTCAATAACCTTAAATCACACTCACATTCTATATTAGACTATATTAGCTTTAACTGTACAGTAGGAAAACTTTACAAAATACTTTTAGTATAGGGTACACATTATAGAACATCTCACCAGGATGGCAACACTGAGTGTGAAATGCTGAAGGACATCACAGCCCTCCAAAACATAAAACCTTCTTATGTGGACAGGGTAAATGTAACACTGGAAGGTGAGAGGAGGACTAAATTTCTGGAGGCCCTCATCAATTGATTCATGGAGCAATCATGAGAATTCAAAGAGAGGAAGAGTGTCTTGATTTTGCCCTGATATGTATGGAAAACTTGGCCCAAATTCTGCATCTTTGAAGTGTGATATTCCCTAATAATGTATATGGATCCAAAGCAAATGTTTATTACCTTCCAAAAATACTCAAAAAAAAAGCTATGATGAGCTGTCAGAATTTATTTTTCCCAAAAGGTCTACAGCAATACACAGATGAAATAAATAATCTACTAGAAGAGGTATAAAAGTTTTTGCTTATAACTGCCTTAATATATGAGGTGGTGTATCTGCAGGTAGCAGATGTGACATCAATAGGTCAAGTTCCAGGGAAACACAGATCTGTAAGACTCTTACCAGAAGTGGACAAATTAGCAAAAGAGAAAAAAAAAAATCCACAAAGAGAACAGATGCACTAATATAGAGAAAAGCCAGAACAGCTTTTGTAAAAGGACACCACAGAATGACAGAAAAGTCAAGGCTGGAAGGAACCTCTGGAGACCATCAGACCCAAGCCTCTGTTAAAAGCAGGGCTTTACATTAAGTTTTCCAAGGACTCTCCTGAACTGAGTGCTGATTATTCATTTTCAGCAAGGGAGATTCCATCAATTCTTTGGGAAAACTGTTCACAGTGTTTAGTGGCAAAGAATTGTCTTCCTGTACCCAGATGGCATTCTCCTTTAAACAACTTGTGCCATTGCCTCCTGCCCTTTCACTGTGCATCTCTGTGAACAAAGTTACCTCCACCTTCACTATAACTACATTTCAGGTATTAGAAGACTGTGTGTGGAATCGTGACTTGTAAAGCGGGGTGATGTATTTTGCTAAGTTTGGACAATCAGCGTGGCTGAGGTTTGGCTTGTAAGGCGGAGGGGACTCACAAAAGTAAAAAAATAGCAGATGTTTTTAGGTAGTGGATTCTGTTGGCTGTTCACCCGGACAAGTATGGAAACATCAGCAAACTTTCTCACAACAACTCTGAGCTATGCCAGGGCTGACAGAGTGCATGGACAGTGGCTTTTGCCAATCAGTAGCTTGCCTTAGGCGTGTGAACAGGCTTGTGAACCTATGGGGCTCGGGGGCTGTCGCTTGTCTGCTAGAAAAGGCTGTAAAGCTTTGCAATAAACGGATTTTACGGCAGACCCCCTGGAGTGCGTCTCTTCTCTCCGCAGCCCCTTCCCGACAACTGTGACTGGATCTCCCCAAGCCTTCACTTCTTAAGGCTGAAAACACCCAGTACCTGCTACTTCTATTCCTTTGCCAAGTTCTCCAACCCTCTAATCATGGTGGTGGCCCTCCGCTGAACCCTCTCCAATTCTTCAGTGTTTGTTTTGAATGGTGGACCAAAACCAGACACATTATTTCAGGTGTGAGCTAAGGAGTGCCAAACAGAGTAGAATACTCATACTTCTTCATCTGCTAGCTAGACTCTTGGTGATGCAGCCTAGGACATGGTTCACCTACATAGCTACAAGGGTACACTGTTGAATCATTTTAGTTTGCTGTTCACTGGGACCTCCAGGTCTTTTGTGGTAAAGGTACACCCCAGCCACTCAGCTCCCTCCCTGTAATGCTGCTTGAGATGATTCTATCCCAGGGGAAGGACTACCCACTTATCTCCTACAACTTCTATTGGCATATCTTCCAACCTACCGAGATCTCTGTGATCCGTGGCTCTTCCTTCCAGACAACCTATCTCTCCAGTTTGCTGTTTTCTGCAAAATTGCTGAGGAAATGCAGTTCTGTCATACAGATCTCAGTAAGAAAAATAGTACCAGACCCAGTAACAAACTCTAAGGAACTCTACTTCTGCCCTGAATCAACAACCACCACCCTTTGAGCTCAACAGTTCAGCCAGTTCTCCACTTATCTTGTGATCTTATCTACCCAGTCTGTATCTTCAGGAAGGATACTGTGGGAGATTGTGTCAAATTCCTTGCTAAAATCAAGGTAGGCAACATCCACAGCTTGTCTTCTGTCTGCTGTGCAAACTGTTTAACCACAGAAGACAATCAGGCTGGTCAAGCACAACAGTTTATTTCTGCTGGCTTTTCCCAACCGCCACCTCTTCCTTCTTGTCCATGGCAACAGCTTCCCTAACGACCCGTTCTGTAATTTTCCCTGGGACTGCAATGAGTCTGACTGCTTTGCAGTTTCCGATCTTGCTTTCTATTCCTTTTATAGATGGGTATCATTGTCTTCTTCCAGTCATCGGGACTTCCCTTGACTTCTATGAAGTTTCAGAGACAATATGGAAGTGGCTTTGACATGATGTCAGTCAACTCTCTCAGCATCCTCAGATGTATCTCATTTCCCAACTCAACTGAACTTGCAGAACTCAACAAGCAAAGGATGATGTAGCTGATTCAGCCTACTCTAACAAGTGCCAACACTCATGTGACATAGTTCTACAAAAGGCTGTTGAAGAAACAAAGTTCCAGGAAAGAACATGCATGATTCTTGGAGAGATGAAGAACTACGACAGGCAACAGAAAAACAGGCCACTTTTTACAATGGAATTATGTCACCAGTTAAATGCCTCCAAGGATCCAGTCATCTGTGCTGTTCAAAAGATAGTAATCTTGAGAAGGTAACGAGCCATGAACACAATCTGGTGATGATACCAAGTTAATCAAGGTGATAAAGACCAGGACAGACTGAAGAACTGCAGCCAAACAATACAGGACAATAAATGGAATGAAAAAAACCTGATGCAATTACCAGCAAAAATAAATAAATAATGCATGAGAGAGGGAAAAAGACTTCTTGTATACAAGGATGGAGCATGAAACAATTATTCCTGCTTGGAAATGTGACTATAAAATGTTACCTCACTATGGACAATGGAGACAAGAAATGTGTTCAGTGTTAGAGCAAAACTAACATCAAATGAATACAGATGGTCAAATGGGCAAGAGGAAGTGGTTCTTAAAACAGCAGGAACTAAGCTGTGAAACTCCTTGTTGCAGCGTTTTCTTGGATATTAAAAGCTTACACAGACACAAAATGTGATTGGACAAATTTATGGTATAAAAACCACTGGAGGGAATCACCTGCAAAGAAACTACCTCTGGTTCAGGCATTTCTTGAGCTACAAACCATCCTGGGGCAGTACACTGGCTGTACAGCCCAACGATTCTCTACGCTTTTTCTCAGGAACTCCACATTGCCTATCACTGAGATCAGACAGAAGGATTTTTGTCTCAGTTCTTGCATTCTGAACTGGAGATGGGAATACAGGATTTGCTTCACATCAATGACATACATTTTCAGAAAGCTTACAAAATGATCAAAGGTAACTGAAATTCAGAAACACTTGCTAACATAAAATCTGATGAGAAAACATTCCCCTGTTTGAGGCACGATACCATATTCACAGGTACAACATAAAACTCACAGCTGAGTGTGCTTGGAAATGGGGGACGATTCAAAAGACATGAACAAGCACCCCAAATCATATCTACTGTGCTCCATGATAATGGATTTGTTCAAGGGACAAAGAAGTCTGCGGTACAGTAGTGAATGTTTGTCAGCCAAAAATTTGCCTCAAGTTTCTGTACAGTTTGTGATACAGTTTCAGTCCCACTGAAATTGAAGCCTCAACTCATATTCCCACCTTTTGCACAAAAACTCCCTACAGGAAATGCCTGCAATAGAGTTATGATTTTTGGCATAAAACGTATTATTAGCGTCTCCCTGTATTAGTCTTTTTTCACACAATAAGGACCACAGATAAAAATCTTCCTTATTCTTCTTCTTCTAACAAAAACATGTAAGCTATTAGAATTCCAAACATACTATGAAATATATGAAATAGTGTGGCCAGCAGGTCTAGGAACGTGATCGTCCCCCTCTCCCTGGTGAGGCTGCACCTCAACTACTGGGTTCAGTTTTGGGCCCCTCACTGCAAGAAAGACATTGAGGTGTCAGAGTGTGCCCAAAGATGGGCAACAAAGCTGGAGAAGGGTATGGTGCACAAGTCTTATGAGGAGCAGCTGAGGTAACTGGGAGTGTTTAGCATGGAGAAAAGGAGGCTCAGGAGAGACCTTATCACCCTCTACAACTACTGACAAGAGGTTGTAGCAAGGTGGGGGTCGGTCTCTTCTCCCATGTAGCAAGTGATAGGACAAGAGAATATGGCTTCAAGTTGCTCCAGGGAAGTTTTAGGTTGGATATTAGAAAAAATTTCTTCACAGAAATGGTTGTCAAGCACTGGAACAGGCTGCCCAGAGAAGTAGTTGAGTCTCATCTCCAGATGTATTTAAAAGACAAGTAGATGTGGCACTTAGGGACATGGTTTAGTGGTGGATTTGACAGTATTAGGTTAAATGCTGGACCGAATGATCTTAAAGGTCCTTTCCCACCTAAACGATTCTGTAATTCTATGTCTAAGCAATCCTGCTTGGCCATTAGTTTCCTTAACTATTAGCACAGAACAAGATGCTACACCTCCATGTTACAATTTCCTTTAAAACAGGTTGATTTTTTATCAAGGGAAATAATCTCTGATTTTAAAAAGCTATATATTTCCCAGTGGTAGCAGCACTGGAGGCAACATAATGACTCACTTTGAAAACCCCTGATAAGATTTGCTAATACAGATTTTTACAGACATTTTGAGAGCACAGGACAGATTTAGTAATACTGTACACTGCGTTTTAATCTTCTTCCAAGCAAAGAATTCAGAAAATGGAAATAGGATCTTAAATAATTAAATTCCCATAAGTTCATATATTATATAATACATACCTGAAACAAATCTGCATCTAATTTTTTTATCATCCTTTTAAGAATATTCAGTGCAAGACTCTCTTCCTTTTTAGCCCAGAAAACCTGAGCTTCTTCTAGTTGCCATTCAGAAACTTCATAAACTGATGGATTGTATTGTTTGATCTGAAACATAGCTCTTTCTGGAAGCTGAAATTGAAAAAAACATTATAAACAATTCTTTAAGTGAAATACGTGATCTTGCAGCAAGTTTTGCTTTTAAACTCTGTCTCTATTTGCTCTACTAGTGCAGCATATTCTTCCTATCCAGTGCTAAGAATATATTGAATGCAAACAGATGAAGTTATTTTTCTATATACTTCCAGAAATCTGGATTTGCAACAATGGACTATGGAATTAAACTTCATAAGCTCCAAAATAAAGTATCGATGTTTAACTTTTTTGATTACTTGAAGTTATAAAGTATAGAAATTCTGCAAACTCTAGCTACTTAAATAGTGAATATATTACTTTAGCTTAGTAATTATTATTATGTTCAAAGAGTCGCAGAAAAATAAGAAAAATGGCACTGCCATACACTAATTATTTTGTATTCCTCCCATGTTACTTGTATTACTGACGAAGTAACATCCTCATTATTTAGTAATCTGATATCACTATGAAAGTACAAAGAGCAAACTATTGTTTGAACAACATCAGAGACCAAGATTAAAGTGTATTTTAACAAGTTGTCCAGTGAATAACCAAATCAATCAAACTTTTAAGTTTTTTTTAAGTGAAGTAAACTATTACAATGTAAGAAGTGGCTACTTCAATTAGTGGTCAGCATGATGATTCTGTATGGCACACTCTTCCTTCTCTTGAATGATGGTAGTGGCACCAAAGAGGAAGAAAAGGTGTAAGCTGCAAAGAGTGCTTCCTCAAACTTTTCCACATCCAGACGGTTGGCATTGCCAACTACTAGTATCCTAAAAGGAAAAGGTTCTCAACCCATGGTTTGAAAACCTGATACAGCCCAGAAGAATGTTTGCACATAACCTACAACACTGAAGAGGCAGTGTTTTCAGAAACACCACTGGCTCAATCTTTCAGAACCTTGTAATACATCCAAAATATGGTGCCCCAATTTTAATCCTCCGTAATTAAAAATCAAAGTGGAAAAAAAATAACCTCTTCTGAGGCTCTTACAGGACATTCAACACCACCAGTGTTGGTGGATGGGCAGGCATGAGATAAAAAATTTCTGTAGAAGTAATCTTCCCAAAAAATTCTGGAGACACTGAGTAAATTTTGCAAATCTATAAAAGACAGCTGTTCTACTGATTTCATCATTAGTGACAAAAACACTTAGAACCTTCTGAAATCAAAGTGCCCTACAGTTTCACATATGTGAAGTGTTAAACATCTTTCCAGGTTATATATTTAGGTGGAACTATTTTCTGCAGAGGTTCTTGAAGAATGTTGTTGCTCTATAAATTCTTGTTGACTTACTCCTCCAATGTACTACGTCAGACAAGCCACGGCTAACTCTGAACCTTAAATGCAGTAGCAGCTGCAGAAAGCACTGATACTAGAAATCCCACTAAGTCATCACTGAAAGAGATTTACCGCAGTGCAATGGTGCTTTGAGGGTATAAAACTTTGAAGACAATACTAAATATACAGATTCAGTGGGTTCTTTCTGCAGCTTTACTCTGGAACTCTACAAATATGATGCAAGTGAAAGCTGGATGTATAAAATTGCACCAAAGTAAAGTAACAAAGCTATAAGGGTATTCTTCCCTAAAAACTTAATTTTTATATTCTCTACCTCGTAGAGTAGCTTACAGTTATGAACAAAATTCAGCAAATATGCCCATAAATGATGATACAATTTATGAATAAGTTTTACATAGTTTAAATCTCTGTATTTGATCCGTTGAATAAACTTAGAATACAGTTAATCCTTAGTACTGTTAAAAAATGAAGTTCTTTTATAATCTAAAAAAGTATTCATCACTGAGCTTTCCTGGAATTTGATACCTGTGTATTTTTAGCAGTTCTTGCCAATCTAGAGAGCTCCACTAGATGTTTGGTTAGGATGTTTTTAATACATTCTCTTTTGGTATTTTCATTCTCCTTTTCAAGCAAAATCTCCAAAACTACAGTGCGCAGAGCCATAATCGGCTCCTGGAAACGGAAGTCACTGTCCTTGAGAAGCTGGGACTGTCTCTGCCACTTCAAGTAAGTATCATTCAGTTGTTGAGTAGTAACAGATCTGCAATTGTTACAAAAAAAACCCCAAAAAACAAACACAACATATTATTAATTCTCACTAAATATTAGTGAAGCACAAGATGAGTAACGAAAGTAAACTATGAAGGTAGTTCACAATGTACAGTTCAAAACCAACAAACAATCCACAAAATCCTGCAGTGATTAATATACAGAATAAACTGGCCAGCTTCCAGTTTCAACGAACACAAAAACCAAGAAATCAGCATTAGTTAGGTGAACAACTTGACTGTAAATATTCCTGATTAAGCACCAAAAACTGCTGTGTTAAAGGTTCATCAACAAAGGGAAACACATTCAAACACACAGCTACTTAAAAGATTAGAGACCAAGATTTCTATTTTATGATATAGGTCACATAAGGATTAATATAAGAACAAATCCCAAACTGTGACATTGTAGCACTGTAGGTTGTCATTATATGTATTATTTTCTTATATGATTCATTAACTGCAAATAGCAATGGTTCATAACTGGCCATGCTAAATGACTCCAGGATGACTATAAGCCACCAAACTGATAAAGATATAGCAGAAAAAAATCAATGGTAACAGCACTACAGAGATAAACACCTTCCCATGACTAAAATGCAATATTAAGAAATCAGGTAGATGCTATGCTAATAGTAGCCTGTGAAGAAAATTACTCAAACTGAAACAACTTTTAATGGATCTATGGATATCATCAAGGAAATGTACATTTTCCAAAAGGAAACTAGAAAAGGATGACTGATTTACTTTAGTAAACCAAAGACTAGGAAATAAGACTGCTACCTTGAAGTATACCAGGAAACTCGAAACAATGGAAAGAAAACAGTTATTTAAAATAGAATATTGGCATAATATCAAGTAATTAAAACTAGAGGACAAGTAAATCCAGTCTGGAAATCTAGATTTGTCTTAACATAGTAAAGTTAAAATATGTATAATTTTTAAGATGAAGTTTGAGATGTTAATGAATCAAATTTTTTGAGGCAATTTTATTTTTGTTCTAGACTTGATTACAAAAATCCTGAAAACTGAGAAAGGAGTATGAAACAAGCCTGAAAAATTACCTGGAGAACAGCAGACCTATATTTTCTAATTCTCCAATTAGCTGTAGTCTGCAAAGTGTTGGGTATAATGAATAAACAGACTCAAGACTGCCTTTGCACAGCTCTTCTACTTCATTCACTCTATGGATTTAACAGAGAAATAGTAAATTATTTTATGTATAGATATCCACAAAAAATTCTAAATATCCCTAACAATTTCCATACAGTGAACAGAATTTAAACAGTGAAATTAATCCGTTCAGAATTATTTTGTATTATCATTAAAGCTTAAAAAAAAAAAAAGTTTGTCAATAAATGAAAACACAGAAATCATATTTCAAACCCTGTGTGTCAGCTCAGCTAAAGAAGAGCAGTCAGCATGCAAATCCACTTGAGAGGACAACAAAGTCAGGGTTGTACACTACAGGAATTAGTGTATACTACAGGAAATAGATCTTCAACTAGCACACAAATTGTATATGCACAAAAGACAAATTTGAGCTAAAGAACTTAGAAATGAAGTTGCAGTGCAGAAGTATTCTATGCATGAGTCTTTATTTAAGGCCATAAAACCCCATAACAGTCGTTTATACATGACTTGTGACTACAAATATGCACTCTCTGTCTCTCTCTCTCTGTAACAGCAGAATATCTGCATGCAGTTACCTGGCATCTTTAAGACTGTCATAGAAAGCAGAGAATTCCTTATCTCGTAAAGACTGAAGAGCATCATACAGTGATTCATGGTACCCTGGTCGTCCTGTGTCGTCTCTTCAACACAAAACAAAAGCAACATAAAATTTAAATTACATCTCTTTACGAAGAAGTCAATTTTTAGCACATTTTCTGAAGTAGATGGATTGCTGTTTTGTGTGATAAAAAAACAATGCAAACCTCTAAATTTTAATTTAATAATACATAAATTCAAGCTGTTCTTTTAAAACAAAAAAAAACCCCATGAGTTGCCAAATGAAATACAAAGAACATGTTCAAGGTTGTATAAAAAATACAACACAAAACCAATTGCTCAATAAAAATGTAATCATTACAAATTTCTCACAGTATTAAGCTGAAATACACATATTATGGTATGCAACTTCAGATCAGAATCCACAAGGTTTTTGTATTTAACCTCAGAAATATTTTTAAAAAGCAAAAGTCAAAGAAAATGAGAAAGTTGAAATAAAAAACAGTGCTCAATTTAATTTTCTCTTCTTTGTCCTTTACACTTTTCTTTCTGCTTCTCCTTGATCCTCCCCTTTCCTGCCATCTTATTCTCTCCCTTTTCATCTTATATGTTGTTTTTCTGCACCTGTATTAAACTGAATATTCTATTTGCATAAAAGGTTTATAATCGGAGAGGTTTATACAGACCCTAACTCAGGGACAAAGAGAGGCCACCTATATGAAGTTTCTCTTGATTATGGCGTGACATATGCTCTTCACCAGGACGTATCTGTGAAGTCCTCCATATGCTTCTGAACAACGATCGTACAACAGTGCAGGAGAAGCAAATGAACACACCAAGAGTATGCTCCCAAGACACATCTCTCTGTAAGAAACTTAGGAGAAGAATCCTCAATTCTCCTCGCTACTAATAGTTAATGTAGGAGCTACAGAAGACTACATCATGCAACATCTGCTTTTGCCAAAATGTGGTGTATCTATTTTGCATTCCTCCTAAAATGTGCAACCCCATAGCTGCACGAGGAGGTGAAATGCTGGGGTTTGAACCCCGAGCCTCGAATTAAGGTTGACATATGGGTGATTCCCACAGCCCTTCATAAAGAGGTGGTGAGTTTGCCTCATAGCTTCCCCCCAGGGTGCGGCCGGCCCTGCAGGGAGAGCCAGAAGGGAAATGAGCCCCAGGGGTCCCGCATTGAGTGAACAAAGGTCAGGTGTCTGCTTGGGGATAAAAGCTGGGACCACTTGCAGGGAGTCAGGAGTGTCTGTCTGTGGAGTGCACTCCACAGAGCTTCCTGGTTCAGGGAAGACCTCCTGACTCTACTTGGAGCTGGGCTCCAGTCTGCTTAAGACCTTTGTGAACGCGGACCGACTGGGTGAGAGTCACTATGTGGGCACCTTTCTCTTATGTGCTTAGCTTGCTGGTCTGGCTGTTTCCCATGCCAACTATGGGAAACCTCAGGTCTCTGTTTGCACCACCTGTTGTGGGCCGAGTCGTGTCGTTTGTGGGATCGTTGGGGGTGGTGTCGATCACGTCTGAGCTGGTTGACCTGTCTGTACCCCCAGTGATCATTCATATCATAACGTTTTTGTTTACAATACAGTCTGTGTATTGGATTCTCTTCCTGCTGGTGCTATCATTTTTGTTGGGCCTGGTCATTGGCAGAACAGGAGGGCACATAGTTCACACTAGATCCTGGCCAGTCACATGAAATAACTAATGCCAGGCATCCAACATTACACAAGGGAGGAGATTACTCCTTATGAGGGAATAGCCATGAATCAACACTGATGTTTGCTTATCCAGGTCTTGATAACCTCTTGTGGCTTACCAAGTAATATTTTCTCCATTTACTTATAAGCACTAAAAATTATCTATCCCTCATATTTATTTAAGGCACACCTACTATCTGAGTCAAAAATGGTAAAGTGGAATTTCTGGTTATAGACAGTCAAAAAGAAGAATCAACTGTGTGCAGTTTCCCAGGAAAATGAAAAGTGATGTGCATACAAACCACACAGCTCTATGTGAAAAAGACTGTTCTTCAGTTCAAAGACTAAGACAAATTAAGTGACCTGCTTCATAGGAATTATATTCTAATGTCATCTTTTTGCTAGGAATGGAAACCACTGTCTTTCTCTTAAAGAACTAGCAAGAAAGGTAAGTTGGTTTACTTGGCAGAGGAGCTGTGGCCCCACTGCATGTTCCGCCACGCTGCCTGGTAGCGCATCTCCTGCAGTTCCGCGCACCACTCCGTGTTCTCATGTTCCAGTCCTTTTAAATACGTGGACAGCGTGTGGCAAAGCCCAAAATTCTGCAAAGCCTGGAATGAACAAAATTACTGAAAGGTGGTTTTCTTCCTTTAATAAACTGAACTGTTCAACCTTCTCCATTCCACCATTCCTAGATCGTAAGTCATGTAGTAACTTCTGGTTTTACTGGTGGGTATTTGAAAAAGTTACTTACAACTTCTAAGCTTCTGATTGAAGACCAAAATGACTTTACAATTGTGACCATTTATCCAGGTTATTTGTGCAGCCATTATGAAGGAGAAACACAATGGAATTTTAACAATGATGCTAAATAATTTGGGGTAGGAAAAGAAAATGGGGTACAAATTTGGGGTAGGATAGGAAAATGAAATGAGGGGAAACACAGATATACCTGTACTATGTCATTACAGAATTGGTGTAAACTTTTTTAGACTAAAAAAGCAATATATTTTTAAGGGATCAAAACAAGACAACGTGAATTCGATTTATCAGAAATACCAGTTTCAGTAAGAGAGTTGCCATAATGGAGAGATTTAAAGAATGAGATGGCAAAAAATAACCAATTACATTACTTTTTATATCCCATCATTTTAGGAGCTGGCCAAATTCTGTATAAAATTAAACATATTTATGCTGAAATATATCACAAAATTCATTAAGCAAGACAGGGATTACAGGTGACTGATAAGAGGACTGGAAGCCTTAATTTCTTCAGGACAAATACGTAGTTGTCTTATACAGTACAGATGCCTATGACAGTGTGCTGGACTTCATGACTGAAGAGATTTCTTCTAGTCCTAATGATTTTTCATTTTCTACAAATGACTCCCAGTACTATGGATATTAATTCCTACATTCATTTCCCATTATAAAATAAAATAATATTACCTCTATTATTCCTGCCTGGCGAGTAGATGGAGAGAGGCTTGACTCGAGGTCATATGTTACAAGGGCTTTCTCCCACACTGCTTCGTGCTCATACGTTCTTATCCTGTTGTAAGTTAACAAGAAGTTTCCAATTTAAGTTCCTTACTAATAAATGAAAGCAATGACTTTAAAAAAATAAGACTATCAACAAATTGTACCGTGCTAATGGCTGTAACATTCTTCCTCCACCACAACCGTAGAGACTGTCAGGTTCTCCAATGCTTCTATATATGTCCATGAGAAGGTCCTAGAATAACGCGTCATAAAATGAAGGACTGCCTCTTTTGGAATCAGTTCAAGTGAATTTTATGCATACCATGTAAGCTTATAAATACAAATCCTTCCAGGTAACGTTTTTATAAGTGTTTGATTTTCCTTTATGCCATATCTGAGCCTGCTATCCTCATAGGGAGAAAAGTTTTGCAACCTAACAAAACTCTTCTGGACTACCTAACTTCTCTGCTAAGTTATTAAAAAAAAAAACAGCACTGGACCTTAGGTGAACTAGTTGAAAACCAAAAGGCAGCAGTACTGAATGGGCACCAGACATGCCATTTAAGCAACGGTTCTGGAACAATGAACTATAGAAAGAGGTAACGTAAACAAGGCCACTGAATCAGAGTTTATGTATCAAATAAACTTGTAGGAGATATTACTTTGGCTTTGATTATTACAACTTGCTACACCACTTGCTGATTTTTAATGAGTGTATCTGTCTGACAAAAAAAGAAAAGAGAAAAATACTTGTCTAGTACCATCATGAGGTCAGTTCTTAAGGGGAAGAAACTCTGCTCTGCTGAAGTTTAAAATTTGCCAGTTAATTAGAGTTTCAGGTGATTGAATACTCAATTTAACTTGTCTGACTGAACTGGTGCATGAGAAGAACTTTCAAATACAGTTTTTAAGTTTGACTAGATCTGCCTGCAGCTCAGATGAAACCTATGGTGAGTTGTAATTATAAGAGAATGTTTGCTGTCAGATTATGAAGCCGTACCTGTAAGCTTATGCCAGTTTCTTCTTTACTTTTTTCATTCAAACTAGTAATAGTTGTTCTTTGACTTTCTTCTTCAAATGTCAAACTCTTAGCTGCTTTAAATGATGACCTAAAAGAAATGTTTCAACACATAAAGTTAAATGAAATGTCATACAAAGAACTAAAGAAATTCTGAAACAACACTGAAGACCTAAGAGGCACAAACACCACGTGCAAGATTGCCTGTCATATCCCAGGTTACTCAAAACAGCTCTCCACCAGAATGGCAAAGTGACCAGCTGAACTGAGAGTATCAGCATCAAGGGATTTCAACATCCAGGTGTTTTTCAGAGACACCCCCCTTCACCTTGCAATATCTAATCTTTTATTAAATCAAACTGCTTTTGTGAATGCCTGAAGCAAGAATACTCTCTTCTGGGAAAGAATAAAAGCAACTACATAATACATATGCTTACGACCATACTTTTGTAATACACTGACTACCTCAAAGTGATTTATTTCCAAAACAAAGCTAGCAAACTAGTTCCACATTTTGATCTTGCTAGACCAGAAGACAAAGGTAACTGTCTAATATAGAAGAAAACTCTGACAAGGACCATTCAGCTTCCACACAATTCTGGTTGTTATTCTGTGGTTTCTTTCTCTGCTTGATTCACTTCTGGCTGCTGTTTAGCCACTAGTAAACTATCAATGATGAGAAACAGAACCAGAGAAGTGTTCAATTTAGAAAGTAAGATTCAATACATTTTGGTATTCAGAAGCTTTAGTGGAGCTTCTACAGAATACACATTACCAAGAAAACTTCTTGGTTAGAAGTCAAAATGACACTATTTTGAGTGTGCCACAGCTAGCAAACTAGCAAAGCTGGGATCACACTCAAGAACTGGCTGATGGATTTTCCAGGCCAACACACACACATAAGGAATTTTTTTAAAGTTTCTTTGACTCTTCCCATAACAACACTACTGGGACACACAAAATGGTCCATTTTACCCAAAAGTTAAGAAACTGCATTCCTCATGCCTTATACCTTTCTTGCTGTTTGTCTATGTTTATCTTGTCTGCGTAGATTTCTGTGTAGAGCAAGGCTGTGAAGTGAGCAGCACAAGACTGTGCTGCTATAGCAACCTCAAGATAATTCAGGTCTAGCCAGAAGCTGTCATCAAAAACTGTACCTGAAATAGATCTGATTAAATAAAGACTTTAATATTGCTGTAACAGACCTTCTCTGTAACATTAAACAAAACCAATCCAATCTAACTACAAAGCCTTCCAATTTTTCTTATTACTAATTTTATCTTAGCCCTCCCAAAACTCATACCACAAAAAGTTTATCAGACAAAATGTTTTTAGAAAACTCCTTCAGCATAGCCAGAATCCTTTAAGGCTAGCCATATCACTTCTGTAAGACATGCAAGGTCACTATTACTATGTCTTCATTCTTTGATCTCACATGTTCTCCACAACATCCTTCTTCCTTAATCTAGAGTCTCAACAGATCTTAAATCTGTCATATCCAAATTAAAGCAACATTTTTGAAGCCTATAATTCACCTCCTTTGTCTTCGTAAGTAATCAACAACAGCAAGCATAGATCGTCGAGATACTTTATCCAGACTTCTGGAATTCTGGGTTTCTTGATCTGGGATGTGTAATTTGAAAGAAAGATTATAACCAAGTTCTGTCACAACACATCCATTTACAAAATAAAAACGTATTTTTTACTCAAGAAAATAACTCAGAACTTCCTCGAATTGCATTTCCAAATTTAAACTAATAGTTTGCCACAAAAATGTATTTCCCCTCCTTATATGATGTTAGTGACATTACAGTTGTTTATACCACAATTTTCTTTCTCAGACTACCTTTGTAGTAATAATTCTAAATTCAGCAAGTAATAAACGTTATCCAGTAGTGAATAAGGAAAGAAGTTATACAGAACAAACTACTTGTGTGCTGCCAATGAACACATTCAAAATTACTGATATCTACACTGAGAAAGACGAAACAATTGGACAGAAGCTTCTAAAATTCTGTCTGCCTACAAGTGCACATCACACATTTGATGTCAGAAGACAATTTTTTCACAACCAATATTCCTCCTTCAGTGGAAACATAAATATTATGACTTTACCTGAATCAGAATTTGGAGGTGTAGTAGATCTACTAGATGAGGCAAATCTGCAACAGGCTGTAAAAAACTTGTGGATGTGATTTGACAAAAGATTTCTCCAAGACTCATCTGGGTCATGAAGAAGGATATCATGAATCAGGTATGGAAGCAAAGTTTGACACAAGTCTGTTTTCACCTAGAAAACAATCATCCACAGCAGCTGCTAAGAAAAACAACCAAAAGCCTTTCTTTCTCAGATTATAACCAAACTGACAACTAGTCAAGCAAACATGTAATGCTGGAGAAAGAACAGGTAATATGAAAAATGTAAACCACTTAATCGGGCTATACTGGTATTCAGTTAAAGCAGTCATACAAAGTTCACCTATGTTTACAACTATCTTCCAAAGCTTTTATTTTAAGAATGTATTTGATCTGTATCTACAATATCTGAATATGAAGGATCTGAATTACTTAAGAAGTTAAGAAGAAGTAGTAACTTTATTAGTAACTTACTTAGGGAAAAACAGTCACTTGGCAGAAATTACTATTTGCTATCAAGATGAGCAATCATGTATTTTTGTGCGCCACAGGGCACATACATACATACAGATAATTTAGCTCACCTCACACAGTGGCTTCATTAGCTGGAGAACTTCATTTTGCACACCTCCACTGTCCAGTATTGAACTGGTTAAGCGCTTGATCCAGGTCTCATGACTTTCTCCTAGAGGAATCCACAGGTTGGTGTCATCCAAAGTTTCTAAAGAAGCCTCTGTATCATTAGCAGGTACTACAAAACACTAGAAGGAAAAAAAATATATATTGCAAATATAAACAAATTCTACAGCATTTAAGAAAACCACACTGCAATCTGTACAGATTAAAAGATATTAAATATTGACTGTGCTTTAATTGATTGACAATATCAATTTTGACCATGTAAATGTAAAGTTTTCCAAAGAAATTTGGAAGTACTAAGAATAAAATTTTACTGATAACGTCAACAAGGCCACATCAGACATCACATTCAGGTTACAAATCAGAAGTTGAAAATTAGGAAATATATGATTTTTGGTTAATTAAGCACCTTCTTTCCCTGAACTATTTCCCACTGAGTTTTTGCATCAAATGATACTGAAATCCTGAGAAAGAATGTACTAGATTACCAAGCAGGTAATCAAAAATGGTTTAGTAATGAAAGTACACAACCTTCTAATGTCAAATTGGTAATTTCCTATGTGAAGAAGCCATAAATGCTGAAAGAGAAAGGAGAAAGAGATGTACAAAAGCAATGACATTTGCAGACAGATGAAAAGTCCAAATTTTGCATTCATCAAAGCCTAGCAAAAATATTTTCAAATTTACTTTTTAAAACATATGTATTTTTATGTTTTTTCTACCCCATATGCCATATAAATAAGGTGTATCAGAAGTACCTTTTTCCTAGACATCCTGAAAGGCTGCAGATAGATTAACATGGGATCAGCTTCATTTTTATAAACTTCCCAAAATTCACTGCCAGACTTGGTGCCTAATATGTTTTTCAAACAGGAAACAGCAGCAGCTCTAACATCAATACTGAAAGAATAACATACACAATATCTTCCTTATTAATTTCATTCACGTATTTTGTTTTCATATTCACCTTTATAAGCACACAAGACAAATAATTCCACAATATAACATGTGCATCAAACCAAAAAAATTTAGACTAGGATATGCCATTGCATATTTTGTTATAAAGCAAAGCCTCAGTATTTACTCCACAGCACTGCTACCCTCTACAGCACAGAAGGGTCTCTCTGGCTCAAGTCCAACCAGCAAACTTTGAGGAAACAGTAAAGCTTGACTGGATAAATAATCTGAGCCTTGAAGAAGCACATGGTTGGACAATCAGAGGTGTTATTAAAATTTCCTGAGTGTTACTCTGAAGTGATTTGAATGGCTTCTATTAAGCTTTGAACTAAATAAAGTAAGTATACTCACCAATTATCTGTTAAAGCAATATTTATTTGAGTTAACATTATGAAGACCCATTGAAGTGTTCTATCTTCAAGCAAGTCTACTGCTTTAGAATCCAGTGCATTTTCACGCTGAAGAGCTATGGTGGAGAAATCCATGGGACCAATTTCTCCCAAGCAGCTTCCAACAGCCTCTGCAAATGCAGGTAATTTTACAGTCTCACACACACTAAAACAAGATCTCACTCTAAAAAGTTGCAATTAATATAAACTACTTTCAGAACTGAGATTACTATGAGGTAAAAAGTTGCAAATACTTGTAAATAATCACTGGAGGAGCTCTATGATTAAAACTACATGTATATAAACTTTGCAGCTTAAGACATAAATAAAACAGTTATGCTTTCTAACTAAATTTTCTAGGAATGCCTATGGCTCTGGATTTTGCAGTTTAAATCAGATATGAATTTATTTGTGCTTGAGTCAGAAACAGGTAAGTGCAAAAGGTCAGAATCACAGCTGCTAAGAGGCACTCATTTTCATTCCCTAAGGGTATTGTAAATACAAACAATAGCCTGTGAACACAAATAGTAACCTGCAAATTCATTGAGAATTAACCTACATTTTACATAAAATGATGTATCAGTGTGTTCCTCATTTGATTTCAGACAAAGTATTTTATAAAAATATGACTACCTACCAGAAAAAAAAAAACGACCTTGAAAATATTTTTTTAAAAAAGGGATGGTAATGTTTGTTACAAAGAAACCAAAATCTATTTCCCTGCTCTTCCTTTCATACTCAGATATGTGTCTTGAAAATGTTTCCACTTTCTACAACATTGTTTAAACCACCAGAGCAAATAAAAACAGATTGAAGATATACACTCTGTGTTTTGAATGAAATTTAGCAAAACAGCCAAGGAAACACAATGCAGAAAAGGCTGAAACATGGAGCTTGCAGAGGTGCTGAAGAAAGAAAGTATCATAATGAAGTCAATATGAGCTTCAATTGCTCACCATTTTTAATTATCAGGCTTTTAGACAAAAAAAAATATATTGAGGCAAATATTCTCATTACTTGTGTTTCTGTCTAGTTCAGACATCTAATTTCAGTAAACATCACATTCACAGAGATACTTGGGGAAGAGAAGATTTGGATTTTTGCTTTGGATCAGACATTAATGAAGTGCTCAACCTAAATGGTGAGAAACATTTTAATACTGAAGAGGTTTAAGACCGAGAACAACTATTTTAATCTCCACTAAGACACACCTTTCAAATTTTCAGATAAGTTCCATTTTTCCTATTCTATTTCAGCCTAGTGACATGACCCATAAAACAGCAGACGACTCTTCACTAAGCATAGAAGACACAAGGGTCTAAACTGGTCATTTAAGCTATTAAAGTTGTAAAATACTGAAAAGAAGACGCATCATCAATTTTAACATTCTTGATGGCTACCTCTGGAGTAAATGCAAAATAGCAGTGGGAATTACTACTGAGAACAGTCACAGTGTCAGCCTGGGGTCTGCAGCGACAGCCCAGGGATGCCTGCAGGACTCAGTCACTCACCCAGCACCGCTTTTGCTCCCGTATGGTTAACGGCCAGCTTGGACAGCTGCAGTAAGCTCACCACCAATTTCACTACTACAGAATCTTCTGGCTTCTCTGTCATTCAGAAAGAAAAAGAAAAAAAAAAAAGTCATTGTGCATTTGTAATGTGAACATATTAGAAGGAAACACTTCAGTATCTTTAATCTACAAATGTCAACATGTATTATTAATGTTGAAGCAAGGTGGTATTAAACAGTACATTAAAAAATGTATTCATTTTTTTTTATCAAATCTTGAAAAAATTTCTATGCATTTGATTATGCCCAAGAATCCCACAAAACAGAATACACAACTGCTATTATTTTCAGCGCTTTGATGTAGAAATTATAACTAAATACATTAAATATTAGCATAAGCTGGTGCAATAATATCTCAAACGTGAATTCATACTATGTGACCCCATGGACAGCACTTAAGCTTATATCATCATTCTGTTCTAAATGTGAACCCAAGCAATATCCCAAAATAAGGCTTTCTGAAAGGAATTTCACATAATTTAACTACCTTTCAATTCCCTAATTAACTGTGCCAAATTATAAACTCTGAAGATATGTACTTCCTTATGTATTTGCTGCCTGCATAAGGGTTGTTTGTTTGTTTTAAATAAACATTCCAAAGTAGTTTTGCTGCTTCCAGGAACAATGTCCAGGAAAACATATGATGATTTGCCAATGTACAAAAACATAAAAGCAGAATTTTCTTTAAAAAAATCAAATCCTGCTGCCCTGTTGATTGGAATGAAAGCCTGGAAATGGCCTTTCTACTTGTTGACGTTTTTAAAAAAAATGAATACACATGTGGCCAAACTGCAGCAGTTATCTCTTAAGTGTCATCTTTCAGCATACAGTTTTATAGCCTTTGTCAGCAATTGTTTATTTTCATTCTTTTAACACCTAAAATAATCACAGAACTATAGAATGGGTTGAAAAGGGCCTTAAAGATCATCTAGTTCCAACCCCCTCCCATGGGCAGGGACACCTCCCACTAGATCAGGTTGTTCAAAGCCCCATCCGGCCTGGCCTTGAACACTTCCAGGGATGGGGCATCCACAACCACTCCAGGCAACCTGTTCCAGATTCTCTCAGTAAAGAATCTCTTCCTAATATCTAATCTAAATCTATGGTCTTTCTGTTTAAAAGTGTCAGCCCTTGTCCTGTCGCTACACTCCCTGATAGAGAGTCCCTCCCCAACTTCCCTGTAGGCCCCTCTCAGGTACTGGAAGGTCGCTACAAGGTCTCCCCAGAGCCTCCTCTTCTCCAGGCTGAACAACCCCAACTCTCTCAGCCTGTCCTCACAGGAGAGGTGCTCCAGCTCTCTGATCACCTTCATGCCCTTCCTCTGGACTTGTTCCAATAGGTCCACATCATTCTTATGTTGTGGGGCCCAGAGCTGAACACAGTACTAATGAAGGTGATAATAATAGAGTTAATAAAGCAGTAATAATAAAGTTATTTTAACTACTAATAAGACTTCTAGCATAAGACAATAACAAGGCAACAGGTCCATCAGGCCTGCTAGCCCACCTCCAGCAGAGCAAGAGTTTTTCTTCTCAGGTTTTGCCAGTCAACAGATTGGGGTGTTCTGAGTAGGTCTTCATATGTAATAATTTCTATGAGATATGTCTAACTCCTCTTGAGGTCCTTTATGCTTCTGATCTCCACTTTAAGTGGCATCAAGTTCCACGCTGTATATATTTTGTTTGAAATAAACCCTGTGGTTTCTCTTGTATAAGTGCTGCCAGATAATTTAATCTGTTCTTGTACTGAGGTAAAAGTGCAAAGTGTTCCCTACTTCATCATAGCATTCATCAATTCATACACCCCTCTGTATTCCTCTTCAATTTTTTTTCCAAGCTCAGAAGGCTCTCCTCTGAGGCACTAGCTCTACACAAGCTTGCTGCCCTTTTACCAACTCTCTTTTTGAGCAGAATTCCAAGATTAAAAGTGTAAATTTTAGTCAAGATACAGAGATGTAATGCACTTACATCACCGTCTTACGACAGACTAGTATTCTTCCCTAAATTTTACTCTGTACTTGTTTACAATTAATTACATCAGCTCTTTTTATCTTCCCATCACACACACAAGCTGATCAAAACAATTTAGAGGAGAAAAGTGAAATGGTCTGGCACAAGCCTCTGAAAATCAAAATAGGAAGCAACTGGGTCTGGACTGAAGGATAAAACAGAATGCTGAGACACGGCAAGGTTCAACTAAACTGAATCCTACTGTTTTAAAACTTCTGTGAGCTTTACTTTTCAACATACAATGCCATTAATAAAATCTAGCTTCATTACATTTAAAAAAGTAGGGAGATTCATACCGAAGAGACCTCATTAAGCAGCCATAAAGCAGCATACTCATGTTATACATTATCCTGGTCAGTCACACTCATAAGTGCCTCATGCCAAAAACTGGAAGGACATTTTATCCTCTCTGCCATGTAACACCTCGTATGATTATTTATAATACTCTCTACTAAAGACACATCATTTGCATGAGTAACAAATGCCATTCTACTATGCATGTGAAAAGATAATAAGGTTACATTATTAAACATGCAAAAACCAGGAGACAAATTAAAACACTTGGAGTCCATTTAGAACAGGGTTACACGGCTACACACCTAAGAAAAAGACACAAAAGAAGTAAAATACATAATCAGATGTCAGTACCTTGGAAATTTTTCAGGAGATCCTTCATCTGATCTTTGTACTGCTCCAGTTGTTTGCGTAGATAATACAGTCCTTCCAGCCGCGTTAAGGGCAGAGAACCACAAACACCAACTGAGAGAAAGTGATTAATTTCCTGCAAAACAACACTTTGTTTTAAGCACATACATCACACAAATAAAGCCCTCAAGTAAAGAAGTGGCTCTCAGTAGTCCACAATGGGGATATTAATAAATGTAAAATGGGAATGGAGATCTACAGATATCTCAGTGTCTGAAACTGGCTATGAGAAGAATCCACATATCTAATTTAAATCCTTCTCAACTGTAACTACAGCTACAAAATTCTTTTTCCTTTGAAAGCTTGCATTACAATAACCACTATGCCATGAGTTATTTTTTAAAAAATAGTTACCTCCAGAAGAGAGTATGGTCCTTTACTGTATTTTATTTTCTGCTGAGTTGCTCGCAAATCTTTAAAAGCAGGATATTCAGGAAAAGGATCTAAGCACTTGATTGCTTGGTACAGATTTTCATTATCTTTATTATCTATCACCAGATACTTCAACAAGCCTAAGACCTGAACATAAATAAATGAAAAATAAAAGAGACAGAGAAACATTTTTGAGTCATATTCCATATTCAAGTTATAGAGTTTGTATTTCTCTAAGTTCCATTAAACTGAGAACTCCATTAAAAATAGTTATAGAATTTATTGACACTGTTAAAAAATACAAAGTGTTTAGAGGTTTGGGGAAATCACAGATATATTCTAAAATGGTAAGGGTTTTTTGCTACTCCCCCTCCCAAACAGACATGGAGCAAAGCTTTAGTTATCACAGCCTGTGGTTTTATCCTGTCTTTTGATGAAGCTGATTTCAAACACTGGCCAATACAATCCTTACAATTGTGGCAATGATTTAGCAACACACTGCACCCAAGCAGTACTTCTGATGTGTCCTGGTTCCGTGTAAAAAGGGGTTCAGGGCAGGACCCACACGGAACAGAACTATGTACTCGCCTCTCCCCCACCCCCTCGAGAGAGAGAGAGAGACACTTTTTAAAAAAATGAAGTATATTGTTCAACAAGGAACAGAAAACGAAAAAGGGGGGTAAGGAAAATAATATATATAAAGATCAGGGGAATAATACAAAAGATAAAATATACAAAACCCTCAGAAATGGTTCCAGGGTCCCACGGAGTGAAAGGAGAACTTTCCTCTCTGAGCTCCAAGGCAGGAGTGAAACAAAAAACCACTCCCTGCCTCTTATCAGAGTGTGTGGGAAGGGGAGGGAATACAATGGTTTCACCCCCACCTGGGGTCCTCCCAGTTGCTGGAAGGTCACGCCCCCATTCCAAGCCTCAAACCACAACATGATGTTACCAGGACTTTATTATTCTTGCTAACTAAAGTGCTGGCAATTTGAAATCCAGACAAATGCATAAATATCATAATTTACTGCCAAAATCACTGAACTCAGGCTGAATTTGTTTTATAACAGATCTACAACTGGAATAAATGCTTGCTGAAGAGGCACCACATTTTCTTCATAAAAATGTGCTTTTATGCTTCACTGAAAAATCAATGCAATGGGATATTCAATCCAGGCAGCTTTGAGGAGTCTCCAATCTACATGACAAGGTTTTTATTTGGAGACTCATCTTTACCTAGAAATTACAAACTAGCCTCCATTCAATGCTAGAAGCAAAGTAAAGAGAAGAAACTGAAAAGGGATCACAAAATGAAAGGATTCCTTGCATAAGTATCATAGAAGAAGGTTTTGTATTTGGTTTCAGTTCCAGTTCAGAGAAATTTCTGCCCAGGGATGTCCTGACATGTTGCCTTTGCAGTTGTGCATGTACAACTATTTGCACAGACGTGTATAAATCTGATCATGAAGCTGGGAAAAAGATGGCCAGATTATTTTCAGCTGGTTCAGCACAGCCCTCCAGCTGAACTGGAAGTAGAAGGACAATACAGGGCTACAATGCAGCCACAAAGATGTGTATGGTACCATGGGATCTGACTAAGCCAGCAAGCAACCATGGGGAATAGAAAACTCTCCATTTCCCTTTTAAGGCCTGTGTGCTACACTGATTTTCAATTATAGTTGTTAAATAAATAGCTGAACTACCTCTTTGTCCTCTAGACACCTTCCCCTTCCAAAGGTCTTCACTGTATTTCTTGTGAAATCATCCACAGAACTCTGTAGGTAACTGCTTGACTACTCAATGTGCTTGTACTGATGAGGTGGCCATCACCAGCAGTTCAGCAATGCCTACGTTCTCTCTGCCTCTTCCTTGAAGGTACCACTGATTTGGTGTCTCTAGTCAACTAAATTACCAATTTTTCTGAATCTTACCCTGAAGCTTTTGAGCTTCTTTCAGACTTGGTTGAGAAAGTCACACAGAGTAAAAGCAGACATAAAAGACATTAGAACAGCACAAAAGGTCTTTAAGAAATGTGATTTTTTATAGCTTAAATAAATAAAGAATTAGTAAGTGATACAGTAATCTCAACAATTATAATACAAATACACCTCACCACAATATCCGTCTGTTTAAAGCTGTAGGAATTAAATACAGAACACAATATTTGTCAAAACAGAAGTAATAAAAGTAAAAACACATTCTTTAAAAAAAAAATTAAAGGTATAGTGTTACACCCAAATAAGATTTTTTTAAAAATATATAAATCTATAAATCATAGAAAAAAGAAATTAAAATTGAACATAAGCATAGATAAAGCTTTAATGACAGTGAGCATGAACTAAAAAGCCAACAGATAAGGAATCAGCAGCAACTCAACACTACCTGTTCCTGAATCTTAGGCTGGTCCACGGCAAGAGGTGTTAGTGTTCCCACTATAACATGAAGGTGGTTCTCTAGAGCATCCTTGCAGCACGTAACTGCTGTGTGACAAACATGATGAAGAAGATCACAACAGAGGGAAAAGCTGCGCATGGATATTTCTCTGATAATCACAGGTCTGTCATAGGAAACAAAAAAGTGAAATTAAAGAAATACAAATTATCATTGTCGTTAAGTATTAACCTATCATACAGCAGGGGAGAATAGGGGGAAGGGAAGAATACAAATACATTTTATCGAAGAAACCAATTATACAGTTTAAAATTTATCAACTCAATCAACTCTAAGCATTTTGTTCAGGAGACAGAGGGGAACCAAAACAGAATTTGACTGATCACTTTTAAAACTGACCCCAAAAGAGTTTTAGATTATTATTTGCCAGAACAATGTTGACAGAAACAGAATAAAGCAGAACACACGTTCTCTGAACCCTCCTCTCTCTGACATAACCATTAGTGATCCTCTTCTACAAAGCTACTTTCTAGCCAGTCATCTCCCAAGCCTGCACTCACACATGGAGTTATTCCATCCCAGGTGAAAAACTTAAAGGTTGTCTTTGTTCAGCCTCACAATGTACCTGGTGTTCCACTCCAGCAGCTAGACGAGGTCCCTCTGAAATGCAGCCTTGTCCTCCAGTGCATCAACTGTCCCCATCCCAGTTCAGTGTTGATCACAATAGTAACTCCCATAAAAATGGCATTTACCACAGAATCCACACCCCTCTTCAACATTTCAGGGTATGAAATGCTTCCAACAAGCAAAGCAATCAATTTGCACTTAAACTCAGTGACATTTAAGTGAAAAACTGTCTTGGAAGTTCAAAGCTAAACCTCAAGTAATCTAGTCCTTATGAAAGATAAGAATCTGTATTTAAATTTTAAGCCTGATGAAGTACCAGTTTTCTCAATCTAAAGACAAGCTAAGATAACAGCAACTGTTTCTCACTCATTTTGTTAGATACTTACTGTTGAGAATGTAAATGTCAGTACTCTTTATCTAAGGATATTTTATTTGACATGTGCTTACTTTGCACTTAATTCCATGATTTGAATTAGTCTCCCCTATCCTTTAAATGGCCAAACATCCTTTGAATCACAAAAATCTCCCAACACTTATTTCTACAGTGCTGCAGTACAGTGACCATTTACATATGAGGACAACACAGAACATCCCACATTTTAATAAGATTAATACATTTAAATTCTGAAATTATCAAAGCAAGGCAATTTATTTTTTTCTTCCACCAAATTTCAATTTTTTCTACAAATGAATTAACATCTACTCGTGATACTGAAATGTAAGGTTAGAAGAACAAGATATAATTTTAACAGTATTTACCTGCTATTGATGTGGTGTATCAGGGTGTAAATTACATCCCGGAGAACAAAAGCCCATGCTCCTCCTAAACCATCTTTTATCTCTTTGAGTAACAGAGTAACAAACAAGTGATAAATTATAAGAACTCTGTGTTTCTTGTAAATATTGTTTGTATCTGATGCATGTTTACAAAGGGCTAGAAGGATTTTCTGGAATGAATCCTAAAAATGAATAAACTATGAGTAAAAACCAATTCTTAATCGCAATACAGAAAAATTTTTTGTCAAGGAAAAAAGCATTAGAGCTGTACTTATATGTTTTTCTTTTTTTTAAGGACATGGGCAAAAAGGATTTATTATTTTTACTGCTTTAAACAAACAAAAAGATCTACATAGAAACCAATTCACCAAGGAGGACTGTAAGCCCCATAACTCCTAATTTTCTCTTTTTTTTTTTTTCCCCACATGAGAAAGGTTATGTATGTTTTTCAGGAAACCAAACAGTTATGGTATTTTTAACCAACAGGAGAAGCATCAGATAAAAGCTACTAAAACATTGTTTAGTGCTTCAATCTATATTCTTTCAAATAAAATGTTCACACATACAAAATGCACTATTTCAGAGAATATATCAATATAGATCTAAATATTAAAACTGTAAATTTCAACAAAACCCTAACTATCTTAAAATACTAGGCAGGTTGTGTTACATTTTAAAGAATTTATTCCACTGGCTGGCAATATTAACTTCGACACTCAAAAGACTTAGACTAACATGGCCCAGAAAAAGTTTTTTTTTAAGATTGTTTATGGATAGGCAAGTAAGTTGTTGACAACAAATGCAATAAAATAGTATAAACTTTGAAAAGATATGTTTCTAAGGAATGATGTTACAAGATAGTAAAATGTTTATGATTTATTGCAAGGGCTGCATAATTTTATATTCATTTGTGCTTGCCTTTAACAGCTGAAAATCAGATTTCTAAAAATATCACAGACTATAAAATTTCACACTGTCAGTAAGCGAAGCAACCTTTAATATCTTAATTGTATATAACAGTTAGACAAAATGGTCCAAATGTAATTAAAATGTTCTTCAGACATATGCCAATGAAATAAATTGCATCTAAATTGTCTGATACACACAGATTTTCCTCCGTTTATACATGATTTTGTGTGTATTATGTAATGCGTGTAATAGTTCGAGCATGTAATTTTTGTAAACTAACTGGTTCCTGAACTTAGGACTTCTTCCATTCAGAAAATGTTGTATTCTTTTTTCTCATATATACGTGACAAAAATGTCTAATTAAATCAAAACATAGCTATAAGAGAAATTTCACATTCTACAGAAAAAGAAAACGATCATTACATACTTACAGGGCTTTTAGAAAGAACCGCTACAAGACTTTTTAATTTGCTTTTATGACAATTGCTAATGAAGTCCAAGGTTGCTTTAATCACATAAGCTGGGAAATGAGGAGGATTAGGAGCAGGATCCAGTTCCCTAAATGAATAGAAGAGATTTAATTCTTTTTCTTCCCCAGATCAATCCCCATGTCTTAAATAAAATGTCTCATTGAATAAACATGTAACTCCCAGGATATCTTTTCTGCTTTCAGTAAGTAAGAAGCACCAAGAGCATCCAGCAGAGTCACAAACACCTTATTTTTAGCTGCCTGCTGCCCATCTACAGCAGCTTTCCAAGTTGTACTTTCTTAATATTTTTTAGTTATTTTTTTGAAAGATCACATTGCTAAAATCCCACACATTTATCTCACGTAAGGTACTTGCATAGAAAAATCGAATTGCAAGACATGGCTAAAGCTTCTGCATTTTGTAATTATGGCAACTATTTGGTTGAGGAAAAAAAGTAATCATGAATCCCTCCATTATGGAAATAAAGGGTAGTCAACTTTCCTGAGACCTCAAAAAGCAAAGAAATGCATAGTGAAAACTAATTCAAAATAATTTTAAATTTGAACTCATCTAAATTGGCATTGCCATAGTCCAGCCCACCAACACACAATGGCAGTCTCTTGCCCACCCATGAACTGAAATATTACAGAGGTTCTCCTGACTGTTAATGGGGAATAACCGTGTGAGAAAGCATGTCTATGATACATCACTACTAATGACAATAAAAGCCTTTAATTCTCAGTTTCGGGCCACTTCTTACTCCTGAAGGGCACATTTTAATGCATCATGTTATACAAACACAGTGTTTAGACAACATACAAACACATACCTTGTATATTTACTTAGGTGAGCACCTTCTTCTATCGTGCTATCAAGTGGTTCATGTAAGGTCATCAACAGTTCAACCACAATCTCTGGTAAGTTATCATGCGATAAATTGTCTATTTGCTAGAAGGAGGAAAATAGCCTCTTAATAAGAAAAATATTTTAGTTAACATTTCTTCTCCTTCTGAGAAAACTAATTTTTTTCCTGTCTGGATTCTCTGTTTGTTCAATCCTCCATGGCACATAATTCTTTCAGAAATTAAGCCTGGTTAAGTCTTATCTATGGCTGTCACAGATAGAACAATTTACTTTCTTATAGTATCTGGGAAAAAAAAAATTTGTTTAATTCTACTATTAGTTCTGAACATAGAGTCTGCCTCTTGAAAGAAGGCTCCTCATAAGGCATCAACAAAGTATTTTAAGAGGAAAACATGACTTCAGTATATGACAGGGAATCTCAGGGTTGTATAAGGAATTGAATAGCTACTCAAAAACCTTGGCATAAAAATTTGGCTAGTTTGTGTTATTAAAGTAATATCTATAAATATATAAAATATAAATAAATACAAAATAAATATAAACTTCCTAAATATATAAAAGTTTATTTCAGATCTGTTAAATGTCACAGAACTCAATCTACAGATTTAAAACAGATACCTGTTTTCCTAAGCAGTTCTCATCCTTAAGCATGTCATAGACTTTAGAAGCTGTATCTCTT